>NC_026007.2:47434684-47482310 GCF_000442705.2 Elaeis guineensis | reverse complement strand
TTTCACGAAATTTCATCGAAAAGTCACTAATGAAAAAGGGTTTTCAATTCAAAATATTAGAAGTGATCATGGAACAGAATTTGAAAATCATGACTTTGAAAATTTTTGTGATGAAAATGGAATTGGCCACAACTTCTCTGCTCCTAGGACACCCCAACAGAATGGGGTAGTTGAAAGGAAAAATAGAACCTTAGAAGAAATGGCCCGTACCATGCTCTGTGAAAGCAACCTTCCAAAATATTTTTGGGCGGAAGCTATTAACACAGCATGTTACATTTTAAATCGTGCTTTAATAAGACAATTTTTAAAGAAAACCCCCTATGAACTTTGGAAAGGAAGAAAACCAAATATTGCCTATTTTCATGTTTTTGGTTGCCGATGTTTTGTATTAAATAATGACAAAGAAAAACTTGGTAAATTTGATGCAAAATCAGATGAAGCAATCCTTCTAGGTTACTTCTCCACTAGTAAAGCATTTAGAGTGTTCAACAAAAGAACCTTAGTAGTTGAGGAGTCCATACATGTTGTCTTTGATGAATCTAACGATCTTCCTTCAAGGAAGAATGAGGGTGTTGATGATGCAGATCCACTAATAGAAGGTATGAAGGAGATCACTCTAAAAGATTCAGCAACTCCAGAAGACAAGGATCAAGAAGATGAACAAAATGAGAAAGGTGAAGAAATTCAAGAACAACCTCAAGGTACAAATGACTTACCCAAGGAATGGAGGTATGTTCACAACCACCCTAAGGAATTAATTATCGGTGATCCTATGCATGGGGTAAAAACACGTTCTTCACTTAGAGATGTACTTAATCATTGTGCTTTTGTATCTCAACTTGAACCTAAAACTTTTGAAGAAGCTGAAAATGATCATAACTGGATTAATGCTATGCAAGAAGAACTCAGTCAATTTGAAAGAAATAATGTTTGGACCTTAGTGAAAAGACCTAAAGATTATTCAATAATTGGCACAAAATGGGTCTTTAGAAACAAATTAGATGAGCATGGAAATGTAATTAGAAATAAAGCAAGACTGGTTGCTAAGGGATATAATCAAGAAGAAGGAATTGATTTTGATGAAACCTTTGCACCTGTTGCTAGATTAGAAGCCATTAGACTTCTACTTGCCTATGCTTGCTTTATGAAATTCAAACTATTTCAAATGGATGTTAAAAGTGCATTTTTAAATGGATATATTTCTGAAGAAGTATATGTAGAACAACCCCCTGGATTTGAAAATCATGCTTTTCCCAATCATGTCTTTAGATTAAATAAAGCTTTATATGGTCTAAAACAAGCACCTAGAGCATGGTATGAAAGGCTAAGCAAATTTCTACTAAATAATGGTTTCTCAAGAGGCAATGTAGACACAACCCTATTTATTAGAAGAAACCAAAATGATATGCTAATTATACAAATTTATGTTGATGACATAATTTTTGGGTCTACTAATGAATCCCTTTGTCAAGACTTTGCTAAGCTTATGCAGGGAGAGTTCGAGATGAGCATGATGGGAGAACTCACTTTCTTTCTCGGACTCCAAATCAAACAATCAAAAGAGGGAATCTCCATCACCCAAAGCCAGTACACCAAGGAACTACTCAAAAGATTTGGAATGGAGAACTGCAAACCTATTGGCACACCAATGAGTCCCTCAAGTAAGCTTGACAAGGATGATGAAGGTAAAAGCGTAGACTTAAAATACTATAGAGGTATGATTGGCTCATTATTATATTTAACTGCAAGTAGGCCTGATATCATGTTTAGTGTTTGCTTATGTGCAAGATATCAATCTAATCCTAAGGAATCTCATTTGAATGCTGTTAAAAGAATCCTTAGATACTTAAATGGTACACAAACTATAGGGTTATGGTACTCTAAGGACTCACAAATTAATTTGTTAGGATATTCTGATGCTGATTTTGCTGGATGTAAATTAGATAAAAAAAGCACAAGTGGAACTTGCCAAATTCTTGGAGTTAACCTAATCTCATGGTTTAGCAAGAAACAAAATTCGGTGGCACTGTCTACGGCTGAGGCCGAATACATTGCAGCCGGAAGTTGTTGTGCTCAAATCTTGTGGATTAAGCAACAACTCGAAGATTTTGGAATCAAACTTAATGAAACACCAATAAAATGTGATAATACAAGTGCTATAAATCTATCTAAAAATCCAATACAACACTCAAGATCTAAACATATTGAGATAAGACATCATTTCATAAGAGAACATGTTCAAAACAAAAATATAATTCTTGAATATGTTTGCACTGAAAATCAATTAGCCGATATCTTTACAAAGGCCCTTAGTGAGGATAGATTCTGTGAAATTAGGAGAAATCTAGGAATTCTAGATCCATTTGCCTAAACTTCTCTTAATTATTATCAAATATTCTTAGAGCTCAATTTTCAACAATTATCCTGGTTCCAAAAGTTCAATTTTATCACTCTAAAAACTTATCATTGAGCAAAATTCTTTCTCCCAAAATTTTGAATTTTTTTGGAATTTATTTGCATTTTTTTCTGATTTTTTGAACTTCATGAGTCGACCCCCATGAGTCGACTCAATGGCAAACTTGTAAATCCCACCAACTTCCATTGGGTTCATTGTTTTTAAAACGGGAAACCTTGTTTATGAGACGACTCATCTTCTCGTCGTCTTCCTTCCGAAAGCCGTCCTCTCCAACTCTTTTTGCTCCAAATCCAAAGATCAATTATGAGGCAATTCTCCCTCCTCCTCTCCACCAAAAATCGCCTCCTTGAAAAGGATTTTTCTGTGCTTTCTCGCAGTGTTAGGCGCGGATGGAACGTGCCCTAGAACTTCACCGTTCATTCAAAATTCACTTCTTTTCTCCACCAAAATTCTTCTTTACTCTTTTGTGATCCCTCCTCCACTGAATTCAAGTCTTCTTGTCTGCTACCTTATTGGATATGGCTCCAAAGATGAAACTTCCCCAAAGAAGGAAATCAATCCGAGAGCCTGAGGAAATTGTCCGAAAGAAAAGGCATGCTCAGTCTTCCACTGTTCCCAATCCAGTTTCAGTACCTGCTCAAGGTCCCTCTCAACCCTCCATAAGCCCCAGTGTAAATCTTCTTTCTGATAGAAAAGTAGAAACCGGAAAAAATATAGATTTTCGGTTCTTTGAGAAAGAAGGCTTTACTTTTGCTACCAAGATCAAAAATCAAGGATGGAAACTTTATTGCTCTCTTAAGGAAGTCACCTATGTTGATCTAGTCAGAGAGTTCTACCAGAACCTAAATTATGGAAACGGGTCTGTGACTTCAACTGTAAAGGAGATTGACATCTGTTTGGATTCTAGGATATTGGGAGAGATACTTCAGTTGCCTAGTGAAGGATACTCATATATGGAACTCCCAATTAAAGAAGAAGGGATCAGAATTATCTTAGGAGAAGATTTTTCAGGAAGTTTAAACAAATTGGAAGCAAAGCTACTGTCCATTGAGATGAGGGTCCTGCATCAGATTGTAACGAAACTCTTCTTTCCTCGGAGTGGTAGACATGACTTACTATCTGGTAGAGATGTATGTGTCATGTTTCATATCATCACTCAGACCCCCCTAAACCTCCCTGCACTTATGATAGAGGCCATGAGAGAAACTTTGAACAGATCCAAGTCACACTTGCCTTATGGTATGGCCCTTACTAGAGTATTTAGGAGGTTTGGAGTTAGCTGTGAGGGGGAGACACCTACCAAGCTCTCACATGTGGACACTTTCAACCAACACAGCCTGCACCGAATGGGAATTACAAAGACTGTTGGTGGTTGGATCAAGGGCTCTGAAGAAAGAGCTGAGGAGAGAGCTGAGGAAAGAGCTGAAGACAGAACTGAAGGCAGAATAGAAGAAAAAGGTCCATCTTCTCCTATACATGATTTCAGGGCAGCATCACCAGATACACAGTTCATTCCTGATATAGAGGCTGGCACTTCTGAGTTTACTAGGATGCCCACACCAGTGTATCAGCCAGAGAGCAGAGCACCTCATTCAGAGTTCAGACTGGCTGATGATCAGATCGAGCATATATCTCAGCGTGTGGCTTCTTTGTTGTCTAGCCAGTGGAGTAGTACTTCTTTTGCACCTGGAGCTACTTCTTCTGATCAGACCATTACTCCCCACATCTCCACTATATTTCAGATGATTTCAGATCAGTCCGTCAAGATACAGCAGCTTGAGGATACAGTCTGGAGACTTACTGGCAGAGTTCTTGACTTGCAGGGGCAAGTCCTTGCATTGGCCCATCCCCAGCCACAGGAGTCTACCATTGAGGTCACAGACCTCACTGCAGAGGCTGACAGGCTCAGAGGAGCACTAGAAGGTGGATATGAGCTACTGAGGAAAGAGATCAGAGGATCGAGTGAGCATGCTACCACCCAGTTCACTGCTCTACTTCAATCTATTTCCAGAGCACTGAACGTACTTGATTCTATTAGACTCACCCTTTCTGTTCAGTCCCTAGCATCTCAGCGTTCTCAGCCACCCAGTTCATCTCGTTCTCCTGCTCGTGGCAGAGGCAGACGGGGTAGAGGACGCACTTCTGATCCATCATCTTCTCATACTATATCTGATGACTCTGATCATTGACTTATCTAGATCTTAGGAGTTAGTATCTTGTTCTAAGATCTATACCTTGGGGCCATGTATTGACATTTAGCTGGTTGAATTTTATGAAACAATTATGATATAAATGGAATCATCTTTTACCTCTATTTCTACCTCTTTGTAATGATTATATTTTGGTTATATTTCAATCTCCGATACATCTGTTGAAATATTATCTTCTCCTTATTGTTGTTTGCTATTGATAATTGCTATATTAAGGGGGAGCAAACATCTGTGAAAAACTCTAAAGAGGAAGAAATTAAAGAATATTTTCAGAAAAGGAAAAGAAAGAGTTAACTATGTTTGATGATGTCAAAAAGGGGGAGAAATTAAAATTAAACAAAAATTGAAATTAGACAAAAAGCAAAACCCTAAATTATGAGAAAAAGGGAAAGAAATTAAATTAAAACAAATATTGAAGAAATTAAACAAATATTGGAGAAATTAGACAAAAACAAGGATTGAAAGATTAAACAAAACTTTGAGAAATTTTGGTATCGAAATTTGGTATCAGACAGAGAAATTTGGTATCAGACAGAACTTTAATCCATCAAAAGCAAAATCATGAGTACAATGCAAATAAGTATTTTTTTTATATATATGCTCTGATATTCAAACTTGCTTTTGAAATTTTACTCACCTTGAGACATCAATAAGAAATTTGTTTTACTCTGATTCATCCTACAATTTCTTTCAACTTGATCTGATACATGATAACATTTGATCCGATAAAGTGTGAAGGTTTCTCTAAAATATTATAACATTTGCTCTGATACTGTATGAAATTTTCTCTGATACATTAACAATTTTCTTGCTCTGATACATTATAAAATCTTTTCTGATATCATTGTAAAAATTATTTTTGCTCTGATACATAGAAAAAGTTATTTATCTTCTCTTGCTCTGATATATCTTGAACTCAAAATAATCTAATACCCTTTTCAAATCTTTAAAAAAATAGACAAACTATTTTTGTATTTATATTACATGCCAAAAGAATCATACTCTTTTCAAGCATATACACTTATAATGGATTCTTTTGAAATTAATGCTTTAACATAAATATTTTTGTTCATATGTTTTGTCATCATCAAAAAGGGGGAGATTGTTGCTTCTAGATTGATTTTGATGATTACAAAGCAGATTGAAGGGATACAAACAATTGAAAAAGTCCTTATGCTCTTCAAGGGCAAAATCATAATTTCACTAAAATCCTGATTTGATAGTACCATTTGGTAGAACAAATGATTTGAAATCTATTGGTGAAAATTTCATTATGTTTGGACTAATATTTTTGAAGTTATGAAGGTTTGAAGTGCATGAGTCGACTCATGAGTCAACTCATGGCACTATGAGCTGAATGGCACGAAAAAAAAAATTCCCATGGCACGCTGGATTTTTGGCTTGGCACGACCTGTGAGTCGACTCATGAGTCGACCCACAAGGCATGAGTCGACTCATGAGTCGACCTCTGCTGATTTGGGCCAAAAAATCCAGAAATCCAAGTTTCTGGTCTTTGCAACAGAAGTCGACTCATGAGTCGACTCCTGATGCATGAGTCGACTCATGAGTCGACCCCTGCGACGGGAAATATCAGCAACGGCTATTTTTTTGTCCTTTTTAATTGCCATTTATGCTTCCTAAAAATCTTCTAATGGCTCTTTATCTGCCTAAATTATTTTCTCTTGCTACTAATGCCATAAAATGCTTAAAATGGTGAAAGGAAATTGCAGATTAAATAGCAGATCAAAGTGCAAAGAAAAAGTGTGGAAATCGGGAGATCAAACGTGAGATCAAAAGAGAAGAGAGGATCCTAAATCTGAGATCAACGAAATATTCAAGAAGAAGAGAGAGGATCCACAATATTCAAGAGAGTTTGTGAAAAAGAAAAGCAAGAGCATTCAAAGAGAGAATCTTTCAAGTCGATTGTTTTCAACCTTGATCTAGAGATCGTTCAAAGCTTTCAAGAGATCTTCCATCAACAATCAACCTCTTCTCAAGCGTTCAACCGTTCATTCATCTTGAGAAAATCTGAAAAAGGGGTTCTTCATTTGAGTAAAGCTTTTATTGTTATATTTGCTCATTTAAGGAGCTGTTATTGTATTCATCTGTGCTCTAAATATTCTTACTCTTTGTGAGTTTTTGCTCTTGTTTTTGGAGGATTTCCAAAACAAGGAAAGGTTGATCCGAACCTGAAATCGGAGTGTTTTGGGTTTGCTTGTACCCGGGAAACAAGTGTTCTAGCTTGGGATAGCTAGGGTCGGAGTTTTCGACGTCTTGTATTCTAGCTTGGGATAGCTAGTGTCGGAGTTTCCGACGTTTTGTATTCGGGTTGAATACAAAGGATAGTGGATTAAAATTTCCAAGTGGGATCTTGGGGAGTGGACGTAGGTGCAAGGTTAGCACCGAACCACTATAAATCTTTGTGTTTGTGGTGTGCTTTATCGCTTTATCTTATTTCTTTATTATATCCTTGCAATACTGCTTTAGTTAATTAATATTGATTTAAAGCCATTGTTTTGTTCTTCATAAGTTATCTGTTGGGCTTAAAATTTTTAGAAACCCAATTCACCCCCCCTCTTGGGTTGCATAGCTGGGCAACAGTAATAATTCATAATCATTAATTTTAAGGACACCCTCCTTGATTAACCTATCTTTCTGTTCTTATTTATATGACCTAGCCTACAATGCCAAAGGTAGAAATCACTGACATTATCTATCCTAGGACGTTTGTTCAATATGTACATTATACCAACAGATTGTGATAATATATATATGTCATATTTTAATTGTCCACATATAATTGTAGTATTATTCACAATGATATCACAAAAGTCATCCTTTATTAAAAACTTAAAATCAAGTTTGGCCAAAAGGCCTACAGAGATGACATTCATTAAAAAGGAAGGATAATAATGATACTCATCTAACATGATACTATTAGACTCAAAACAAGCTGTATAGTTTCTAATGCTAGAACTGGAACAAGACTTCTATCTCCAATGTTCAAAAACTGCTCGCCTTCTCTAAATTTCTATTAACCTGCAGTTTTTGCAATGAATTATAAATATTAATCAGATTTTCGATATCCAACACCTAGATAGTAGTATCACAAATAGAGAAATTATAAGGAGTTATCATATAAATACCTTACAGAGCAATTGATTGCTTATTTCTTTTATTCTTAGGCTTGTTTGTGTCAAGGATAGCTATATAAACAGGATAGTTTCTTTTTCAATGATCCAACTTCTTACAAAAAAAGCATTCTATCTGGCTCTTATCAACTTTGGACTTTTTGCTATGCTTTGGTTTGGGATCGGTGGTATAATTTTTCTACACCTTCTTCTTTTTTTCTCTCTTAAAGGATTGATGACGTGCAGACGAACCTCCTACTACATGCACCAGCTCCTTTTGGAGTTGATAATCCTCTTTGAATGTCTGCAGCAATCGTAGCAAACCATGATAGTTCACTGCAGGCTCGATCATTCTATAATGACTCAAGAAGGATAGGTAGGATTTTGGTAGCGAATTGAAAATAGCATCCTTGCTTAACTGTTCATGTAATGGAAAGCCAAATTTGCTCAAGCATTCAATCTACTCGATCATGTACAATACATGATCAGTGACTGATGTTCCCTCTCACATACGGATATTGAATACTATACAGAAGGTTTTATATCTCTCCATATCCTCTGGGGTGTCGAAGGACTCATTCAATATTTGAATCATATCTTCTGACTATGCATCCTCGAACTTACGGTTAAGTTCATCATTTATGGCCGCCCTTATAATGCAATGCACCGTCGTGTGGTCACTGAGCCACTTCAAGTAAGTATCTCTCACAGCACCGGGTACATTGGCAGCAGGTTCTTCAGGTGGTGGATCCGTAATCACGTACAGGATCCTCTCATGCTCCAGGATGATCTTCAACTTTCGATATCAGCTATCAAAGTTGGGTTTGATAAGCTTGTCACTATCCAACAGTGAACGGAGCAATAGTATATTGGCCATAGCTGAAAAGAAGAAATATAAATCTATTAGTATATGAATTATTTTAATCTTAAAGATATAGACTTTAGTCTAAAGATTCTCCCATTATTTTATATGAATTGGTAGCCTCTACCTTCAATTCGATGAATTACATTAATTCTTTAGCTAGTACTAGAATCCACACAGACTGCATTCGGATCTGAGTGTGGCTCAGCCAATCCTAGTGCATCCATAGATAGGTTCATAATCAATTATTTCTCTAAACAACTTTTAACAATTAGGTTTTGCCCTAGGCCTCTCTTCAGCAGGCGTATGGCACCTCCACTGAAAATCTTGGTTAGGTCCAACCATTAACATGACTACATCAAGTGCATCCAATAAATAAATATCCAGACTCGAGTGTGGCTTGACCAACCTAATCATTGATCTGAAGGGCATAACAAGATGGATATATGATGAATGACAATTTCAATACCCAATAGACACCAGTCGTGTGGTACCTCTAATGCCTATTTAGAATATTGGACTCATTATCATGCACCTTAATGGGAGGCTATGAACTAGTTATCTCCATAACTGTATAATTTTAAGGATCTAATAATTTTAAAGATTTGATTTTATTGATTTGAGAATAAGAGAAAAATTGACCTGCAAGTCGTAAATCCTCCAACTGACTTCACCAAGTCATGTAGAGGATCAGACTCAAATCGGTCTAAAAATATCTGAATCAATCATACTGATTAATCTTAATGGCATGAGTCAGTATGAATCAACTAGTGACCTAATCAATACATAATCTACCACGTTGGCCATATAAGTGAGATCAGTGGAAGGGATATGCCATTAACTCGCCGTAGAGCATCTAAGTAAGTAGCTCTCAATTAATAACCACTTGATCAAAATTGTCAAACTTACTTTAGATACTAATTAGTTAATTAATTTCAATTTGATCCATCAGAAGATTCGGGCTCAACCACTGAGTCATGATCATGATCCATTTAATAAGGTTAAAAATATGGACTTGATCAAGCTTCAACTATTGAGATTTATCTAGGAAAATTCTGATCTAATTTAATTTAACTCTTAATTAGATTTAATCAATTTTTCTATTCAGTCCATATTTATTTTTAACCCTAGATCTAATCCATTAGAAGGATCTGATTCATACTAACCCATTGCCCATCAATTTATATGGTATCTTAGTAATCTTCAATTCTCAAATCTAGATTATTTATACTTAATTCCAAATTAAGTATGTGAAATATATATTTTAGTTTGTAAAACTATTTTACTAGAGCTTCTAGTGAAGCATACCATATTTTTCATAATATGAAAATAAATTTTCATACATATGTCTAACAATTAAACATGCAAAGTGTGATCTAAACTTCATGCATATATCACATGTATCATGACTACTTTTAAATTATTATCGATTACATCTAATGTAATATACTTTTTAAAATTTAAAATAATTTTATATCTGAATCTATCTTATTGTAATGAATTATAAATCATTTTAAATCTAATCTAAACTTATTTATGATCAAAATAGTTTATAAAAATTTATTCGCTCTTCTTCTTCATAAAATCGGATTATAATGATACCTCTACACATCATAAGAGAATCCATCGAATGGGTAAGAGAGGAAGATGAATCTTTTCTTTCTTTTATGATCGGACAGTCTGGTGATCTCATCAATCCAAGTACTGAACTAGTAAGATCTGAAATCTTATTTCATATAGAATCACATTAACATATAATTTGACAAAAATATTTTATGTCATGAATATGACTTTGATCTCATCAATTATATTTTTTATCTAATCTAATTAGATTTGATGCATCATATACATCATATCAGATCTAAAATATATCTTATATTAATTATAAAATATCAAATTTAGATATAAAATCTTATAAAAAATTAATTAGATGCACATATGAATACATAAAGATTAATTTTTTGGTTAGATTTATTTTGACGTTGTGCAGAATTTTGTTAGAAATCAGATCTAAAAATTTATCAAAATAGATTCAATTTAGATCTGAAATAAGTCTAAATTTATAACCAAAATAATAATATTAAAATTTTATTAAAATTAATTTAAAATAAATTTTAAAATAGCTTGTTATTTCAATAAAATTCAGCAATAAAAAAAATTCTGTTATAACAACCTTAACCAACTATTGATTAGATTCTTATGATCTAATCAAAATTAGAACATAAATTTTATTTAAATAGATCTAAATTAGATTTAATATCTAATATAAAATTTTAAATATATACAGTATATAAATAAATCAAAAAAAAATAATCATGCATCTATGTATCAAAGCTTGGCTCTGATACTAGTTGTAAGGAATGAAAGCCTATTTCTATCAAAAACACAATGGATAGCTAGGATGCATCTAATTATTTTCTATAAATTACTTAATTAAAGATTAGATCTTTATCTGATACACAGTGAAATAGGGATCAAATCTCAAAGATTTTGAATCTAAAGCCTTATATAGGTCTGAATCCACAAACTCAACTTTATGCGCATGCCAAACTTCACAAGAAAGCAGGATGAAGCTTTGGATTGAAGCACCTTCACAAGGCACCAAAAGAAGGAGAGAGAGCCTATAGTGTGATGCCTCATACTAGTAAGAAGGATGCCCAAAAGAGCCTTCACGCCATGGAAAGGTGGGATGCCAAGTGTGGGTGACACCAAGGAGAAGGGGATGCCCACTACACCTTCACGCCTCCTCTCTCTCTCTTTCTCTCCTTAGCATGCAATCCAATTGTTATGCCATGATAGTTAGAGGTCTTTCCTATTTAAAGATGATTTTTTATGACCCATAAGACTAGAATTTCTAATTCAAATAAATTTTGAATTAATCCACATCTTATCAAAGAAGGAGTCTTAAGAAAGAAAAGATTGGCGCCTCACTAGGCGCCTACTTGCACCCACACCCACACCCCATATAGGGTGGCAATAATCAGCATCCCACCTAGTGTTGGTCAGCCATGAAGGAGAGAGAGTCTCAGTAAAAGTGAACTCTAAGGATCTCATCTAGATATGGATCAATTCGAATTCAATTCGAACATGATTCAAAACAATTTTGATTTGACTATCAATCCCTGTTTAGAATTTAAGACCAAATCTAACTTAGATTTATGAATCCAATTAAGTCTAATTAAATTAGATCTAATTTAAATTTAATTAGTACTTAAATCTAATCCCTCATAGACTCTTTGAATCAAAGATCAAATCTCGTTCATCCTCAAATTTGAACATGAACTTCATGTCTAGTGCTAGCTAGACATAGTCAACTATTTAATTCTATATAATCCATAACTTAATTCTCAATCAAGTTAATCTATTTATTCAATTAAGTTACGTACTTCTAAATTGAACATATTGATTTAGATCAATTCTTTCCTACGTCACTTGACTTTGTGTGTGACTCCATAGGTTCGAATACTAAGCCGGTAGCACTGGAATCATTTTTTGTACTAATCAAAATTATCATCTAGCAATTATTCTTGACATTTGAATAGGTTGAATTATCACAAAGTAATATTAAAAAATTTATGTATATGGTTATCACATAATTCATCCCTTTGACCCTGATGCTCTAAGATGGTCTAAGGTTAAACTTTCAACTCTGAAGGATCATCCACATTGTATTCTAACCTTTCAAATCTATCATATAGATTATCTTAGTCAAAATTTTACTAAATTAAAATACAGTGATGCATCAGTTCTTATAATCTGGAGAGAACAATTCTATCTTGATGCACATATAGACTTCGTAAGTACTTGACTGTACCTAGTAGTCTTCCATCACTATATTAGAAATACAGGTAGTCCGATACCAAAGCACAGTGAGTTACTTATAAGTCACTATAGTGATTTTAAATCTGAAGAATACTTATGTCCATATGCTTCACGAGTTGCTCTTGACAGTAGAGCGCTCAGAAGGTGAGTCACTTGTTCCATAACGATGTACTCTTACATCTCACTTATATGCCATACCAGTGTCTGCACACTCTTTGGTTAAGAGGATAACTAACCCATATGGTACATAATGAACTTCACTCGATAAATATTATCATTCTTTAATAGCGTATCATTTGATTACGAATATGTTTAAGAACTATATGATAAATCTTTTTTTATCGATTACTTCATAGTTCTAAGGACTTCATCACAACACAAGAGTTCCAGTGAGAAATATGTATCTTTGTGATGAATGATATCAAAATAACTTTTATTCATTGATTAATAATTCATATACATATTACAGAATGAGCACAATCATCTAACGATTAACTTCAAGATATATTTTCTGATAAGAAACTTGGGTTGGTCCAAGCCTAGAGTTAGACATTGTATTTGGTTTGATTAGTAAGCAAAGTGTAAAATCAATCGAGATTGATTGTTAGTCCATGTAAAACACTCATTGTACAGTTATGGTTGGTGAGTCTAGGATAAAACTAATCAGATTGGATTGTGAGCCCAAAAAAAATAATCAGACTGTAATTCTTATAATGAATTATAGTTGAATTTCTAAGTGGTTTACTTGAGGAGTGGACATAGATGCTGAGTTTAATATCGAACCACTATAAAATTTTAAATTTGTGATTGTATGCTTATTTACTTATTTTTCTTACTTATTGCATATAGTTTATTTATCTCATTAAGTACTTATTTCATAAGTATTTCTTAAATTTTTAAATATCTAATTTATCTCTCTCTTAGATAGCCATCCTTGGGCAACAAATGATATCAGAGCAGGTGCTTTGATGTTAGTTGTTGACCTAATGATTATAGAGCTAAAGATTAAATGACAGACCCAATTGGGACTTTATTGATTGAGGGTCAATTAACCAATAGACCTCCGCTCTTCAATAGGATAAACTACACCTATTAGAAAGCAAGAATGAGAATTTTTATCTAAGCACAAGATTATGACACATAGTTAATGACCCACACACATCCAAAATCATTGTCGATGAAGTATCCATCTTCAAACCTAAAAAAGATTGGGATGAACATGATAAGAGACTAGCTCAACTTAATATCAAAGCAATGAATATTCTATATTGTACTTTGGATGTAAATGAATTCAATAGGATATCAATATGTTTATCCACCAAAGAGATTTGGGATAGACTTAAAGTCACCCATGAGGGTACTAATCAAGTCAAAGAAACAAAGATAAATATGTTGGTATACAAATATAAGCTATTTAAAATAGAATCAGGTGAAATAATCACCAAAATGTTTACAAGATTTATTGATATTTTGAATAGTTTAAAGAGTCTCGAAAGAGACTATACTAATAATGATGTTGTGCGTAAAATTTTTAGATCTTTGTCAAAGAATTGAAAGCCAAAAATGACTGCCATTCAAGCGACAAAAGATTTAAATAATCTTACATTGGAGGAGCTGATTGGTTCACTCATGATCCATGAGTTGAACATGAATCAAGAGAAAGAAGAAGAGATGAAGAAAAAGAAGTGTATTGCCCTTAAAGCTGCTGCCATCCATGAGGAAGAGAGTGACTCTGAAGAAGATTTAAAAAATGATGAGGAGATGGCCATGATAGCAAGAAGGTTCAAGAAGTTCATGAAAAGGAAAAAAAATTGAGTCAAGGAGAAGGTACAACAAGAGAAATGGTAGCAAAGAGAAAGAGAAGAAAAAAAAAAGCTTTGCTATGAATATAAGAAGCACAAATATTTTCAGATGGATTGTCTATTTCTAAAGAAAAGCTCCAAGAAGTCAAGAAAAATGGCACTAAAAGTAATATGAAGCAATGATGAGGATTCCTCTTCAAGTGAAAAAGAGTGTCAAAGGAAAGAAAAGAGAAACCTTTGCCTTATGGCATTGAAGGATGAGGTAAATAATGACGGTTCAATTTTTAAATTTACATTCGAAGAACTATAAGATACTTTCAATGATTTACTTTATGATTTTAAGAAGATATCTCATAAGAATAAAGAACTAAAGAAAGAGAATCAAACCTTCAATAAGGATAAAGCTAAAATGAAAGAAGATATGAAGAAATTATAAAGTAAGCTAGATGAATCAAATAAAAAGAATGAATCCTTACAAGATGAACTGACAAGAATAAGATATATAGCAGATAGATTCATGATAAGTTTTTAAAAGTTGTAAATGTTGATTAATAATCAAAATATGATTTTTGATAAAATCGATATAGGATATAATCCATTAAGAAAGCAAAAATTTTTAAAGAATGTATATGCAAAATCTCAAAATCATGATAGAACTATTACTTGTTATAAATGTAATAAAATTGGATATAAATTTGTAGATTACAAAATATTTAATTTAAACAAATCAAAGATAAAGCAAATTTGGGTTTCAAAAAGAACTATTTATACTAACCCCGAAGAATCTAAGTTAGCTTGGGTACCTAAGTTTACTTGAATACTTATGTAGGTGTGCTTGGCATCCATGAGAGCTAAAAGAAGGTGATATCTTGATAGTAAATGCTCAAGATGTATGATGAAAGATAAATCATAATTTATCTCTTTTGATGTTAAAGATGGAGGTGTAGTAACTTTTGGAGACAATGATAGGATAAAATAATTGATCTCGATAATATCTTGATAACATCCTCTGCTTGTATTAAAAATATTTTATTACTAAAAAGTTTAATGCATAACTTGCTTAGCATTAGTTAATTATATAATAGAGAATTTTAATATTTCATTCAAATCATCTCATTACATTGTAACTAGTTCATTTGATGAAAACATTAAATTTATAGAAAAAAGACATGACAATGTTTAT
Organism: Elaeis guineensis; assembly: GCF_000442705.2. NCBI lineage: Eukaryota > Viridiplantae > Streptophyta > Magnoliopsida > Arecales > Arecaceae > Elaeis > Elaeis guineensis. The sequence goes on along the minus strand of NC_026007.2, from coordinate 47,466,884 downwards.
AGTGTTGATCTTGATAAACTTAAAAATGAAACATTAAATGTCTTGTTGTTATGAATGCTAAAGTACATGATTCTAATTGGATTTGGTATAATAGACTAGGTCATGCAAGCATGGATTCATTGGTTAGATTAATTAAACTTGACTTAATAAAAGGTTTACATAAAATAAATTTTGAAAAGAATAAAATTTATAAAATATGTCAACTTGGTAAACAAATAAAATCTTTTTTCAAATCAAAAAATATTATCTCAACTAGTAGGCTACTAGAATTACTTTATATGGATTTGTTTGGACCTATTTCAACTGCTAGTCTCGAAGAAAAAAGATATGATTTTATTATAATCGATAATTTTTCAAGATTTACTTGCACTTTATTTCTATCACATAAAAATGATACTTTTGAGATGTTTGTTGATTTATTTAACAAAATAATAAGAGAAAAAGAATGTAGTATTTTGAATATAAGAAAAGATCATGGAACTAAGTTTGAAAATCATAAGTTTGAAACTTTTTATTCTAAAAATAGAATTAATCATAATTTTTCAGTACCTAAGATACCTCAACAAAATGGGATGGTAGAAAAAAAAAATAGGACTTTAATTGAAATGGCACGGATCATGCTTTGTAAAAGCAACCTATCAAAATATTTTTGAGCGAAAGCTATTAACACCGCATACTATGTGCTAAATAGAGTACTAATTAAATGAATTTTAAATAAAACCCCTTGTGAGCTTTACAAAGAAAAGAAGTCTAACATTTCATACTTAAAAATTTTTGGTTGTAGATATTTTATTCTAATAAATGGTAAAGATAAACTAAAAAAATTTGTTGCAAAATCTGATGAAGGTATTTTTCTAGGTTATTCATCTTATAGTAGAGCATATAAAGTATGTAACAAAAAAATATTGATAGTAGAAGAATCAGTGCATGTTATTTTTTATGAGACTAACTCTCTTAAAGCAAGGGAAGAAGAGCTTGATGTAGATACAAAAAATTTTGGAAAGAAGTTGAAGGATATGAATATTGAAGACACTCCTTCTCAAGAAAAAGAAGATGTGGAGCAAGATGTTGAAGAAAATGTGCCACAACCTGAAGATGAGCAAACTACATCAAATTTATCAAAAGAATAGAGGTATGATCCCAAACGTTTGAAGGAATTAATAATAGGTGACCCATCTCATGGTATTAAAACTAGAGCATCACCTAGAGAAGCTATGAATCACTTTGCATTAGTTTTCCATTTAGAATCTAAAAATATAATAAAATCTAAAGAAGACCTAAATTGGATTTTAGCAATGCAAGAAGTGTTAAATCAATTTGAAAGAAGTATAGTTTAAGAATTAGTTGAAAGATCCAAAAATTTCTTAGTAATTGGAACAAAATGGGTCTTTAGGAATAAGCTAGATGGGAAGCACAATGTAATTAGAAATAAGGCTAGATTGGTTGCACAAAAATACAATGAAGAAGAGAGAATTGATTTTGATGAATCCTTTGCACCGGTTGCTAGACTTGAGACTATTCGATTGCTCTTAACATTTGCTTATTTCATGAATTTTAAATTTTTTCAAATAGATATAAAAAGTATATTTTTAAATGGATTAATTGAGGAGAAAGTTTATGTAAAACAATCTTCAGATTTTAAAAATCAAGAATTGCCTAATCATGTATACAAATTTAAGAAAGCTTTATATGGATTAAAACAAGCACCTAGGGCTTGGTATGACAATGATTTCAAAAGAGGTATTGTAGATAAAATATTATTCACAAAAAGAATCAAATGATTTATTAATTGTGTAATTATATATTGATGATATTGTATTCGGTGCTAGTAATGAAGTCTTGTGTAAAGAATTTACTAGTCTTATACAGGATGAGTTCGAGATGAGTATGATAGAAGAATCAAACTTCTTCCTCGGACTCCAAATCAAGCAATCAAATGAGGAGATCTTCATTAATCAAAGCAAATATATCAAGAAAATGTTAAAAAATTTTGGGATGGAGAATGTTAGAGAAAGTGGCACCTCTATGAGCATAAGTTGCAAGCTTGATCAAGAACCAAAAGAAAAAGCAGTAGATCCTAAGCTATATCGAGGTATGATTGGATATTTGCTTTATTTAACTACTACTAGGTCAGATATAATGTTTAGTGTATGTATGTGTGCACATTATCAATCAAATCTTAAGAAATCTCATATGGCTGCAGTTAAATAAATTTTTAAATATTTAATAAATACTCAAGATGTAGGTTTGTGGTACTCAAAATAATCTTCATTAGACCTTATTGGATATAGTGATTCAGATTTTACTGGTTGTTGCTTAGATAGAAAGAGTATAAGTGGTACTTATCAATTTTTAAGAGTTAATTTGGCTTTATGGTTTAGTAAGAAACGAAATTCAGTAGCTTTGTCTACGGTAGAAGCTGAATACATTGGCAAGAAACGAAATTCAGTAGCTTTGTCTACGGTAGAAGCTGAATACATTGCTGTTGAGAGTTGTTGTGCTCAATTATTGTGGATCAAATAATAATTAGAAGATTATGATATTACTTATAATAACATTTCTATTCAATTTGGCAACACTAGTACCATAAATTTAATAAAAAATTCAGTATTACATTTGTTGCCCAGCTATGCAACCCAAGAGGGGGGGGGTGAATTGGGTTTCTAAAAATTTTAAGCCCAACAGATAATTTATGAAGAACAAAACAATGGCTTTAAATCAATATTAATTACCTAAAGCAGTATTGCAAGGATATAATAAAGAAATAAGATAAAGCAATAAAGCATACCACAAACACAAGGATTTATAGTGGTTCGGTGCTAACCTTGCACCTACATCCACTCCCCAAGATTCCACTTGGGAATTTCAATCCACTATCCTTTGTATTCAACCCGAATACAAAACGTCGGAAACTCCGACACTAGCTATCCCAAGCTAGAATACAAGACGTCGGAAACTCCGACCCTAGCTATCCCAAGCTAGAACACTTATTTCCCGGGTACAAGCAAACCCAAAACACTCCGATTTCAGATTCGGATCAACCTTTCCTTGTTTTGGAAATCCTCCAAAAACAAGAGCAAAAACTCACAAAGAGTAAGAATATTTAGAGCACAGATGAATACAATAACAGCTCCTTAAATGAGCAAATATAACAATAAAAGCTTTACTCAAATGAAGAACCCCTTTTTCAGATTTTCTCAAGATGAATGAACGGTTGAACGCTTGAGAAGAGGTTGATTGTTGATTGAAGATCTCTTGAATGCTTTGAACGATCTCTAGATCAAGGTTGAAAACAATCGACTTGAAAGATTCTCTCTTTGAATGCTCTTGCTTTTCTTTTTCACAAACTCTCTTGAATATTGTGGATCCTCTCTCTTCTTCTTGAATATTTCGTTGATCTCAGATTTAGGATCCTCTCTTCTCTTTTGATCTCACGTTTGATCTCCCGATTTTCCACACTTTTTCTTTGCAATTTGATCTGCTATTTAATCTGCAATTTTCTTTCACCATTTTAAGCATTTTATGGCATTAGTAGCAAGAGAAAACAATTTAGGCAGATAAAGAGCCGTTAGAGGATTTTTAGGAAGCATAAATGGCAATTAAAATGGGCAAAAAAATAGCCGTTGCTGACATTTCCCGTCGCAGGGGTCGACTCATGAGTCGACTCATGCATCAGGAGTCGACTCATGAGTCGACTTCTGTTGCAAAGACCAGAAACTTGGATTTCTGGATTTTTTGGCCCAAATCAGCAGAGGTCGACTCATGAGTCGACTCATGCCTTGTGGGTCGACTCATGAGTCGACTCACAGGTCGTGCCAAGCCAAAAATCCAGCGTGCCATGGGAATTTTTTGCGTGCCATTCAGCTCATAGTGCCATGAGTTGACTCATGAGTCGACTCATGCACTTCAAACCTTCATAACTTCAAAAATATAAGTCCAAACACAATGAAATTTTCACCAATAGATTTCAAATCATTTGTTCTACCAAATGGTACTATCAAATCAGGATTTTAGTGAAATTATGATTTTGCCCTTGAAGAGCATAAGGACTTTTTCAATTATTTGTATCCCTTCAATCTGCTTTGTAATCATCAAAATCAATCTAGGAGCAACAATCTCCCCCTTTTTGATGATGACAAAATATATGAACAAAAATATTTATGTTAATGCATTAATTTCAAAAGAATCCATTATAGGTGTATATGCTTGAAAAGTGTATGATTCTTTTGGCATGTAATATAAATGCAAAAATAGTTTGTCCATTTTCTTAAAGATTTGAAAAGGGTATTAGATCATTTTGAGTTCAAGATATATCAGAGCAAGAGAAGATAAATAACTTTTTCTATGTATCAGAGCAAAAATAATTTTTACAATGATATCAGAAAAGATTTTATAATGTATTAGAGCAAGAAAATTTTTAATGTATCAGAGAAAATTTCATACAGTATCAGAGCAAATGTTATAATATATTAGAGAAACCTTCACACTGTATCGGATCAAATGTTATCATATATCAGATCAAGTAGAAAGAAATTGTAGGATGTATCAGAGTAAAACAAATTTCTTATTGATGTCTCAAGGTGAGTAAAATTTCAAAAGCAAGTTTGAATATCAGAGCATATATATAAAAAATACTTATTTGCATTGTACTCATGATTTTGCTTTTGATGGATTAAAGTTCTGTCTGATACCAAATTTCTCTGTCTGATACCAAATTTCGATACCAAAATTTCTCAAAGTTTTGTTTAATCTTTCAATCCTTGTTTTTGTCTAATTTCTCCAATATTTGTTTTAATTTAATTTCTCCCCCCTTTTTCTCATAATTTAGGGTTTTGCTTTTTGTCTAATTTCTCCCTTTTTCTCATAATTTAGGGTTTTGCTTTTTGTCTAATTTCAATTTTTGTTTAATTTTAATTTCTCCCCCTTTTTGACATCATCAAACATAGTTAACTCTTTCTTTTCCTTTTCTGAAAATATTCTTTAATTTCTTCCTCTTTAGAGTTTTTCACAGATGTTTGCTCCCCCTTAATATAGCAATTATCAATAGCAAACAACAACAAGGAGAAGATAATATTTCAATAGATGTATCAGAGATTGAAATATAACCAAAATATAATCATTACAAAGATATAGGTAAAAGATGATTTCATTAATATCATAATTGTTTCAATACATAAAATTCGACCAGCTAAATGTCAATACATGGCCCCAAGGTATAGATCCTAGAACAAGATACTAACTCCTAGAACCTAGTAAAGATCAAGATAAGTCAATGATCAAGACAAATCATGGATCGGAGTCATCAGATATGGTATGAGAAGATGATGGATCAGAAGTGCGTCCTCTACCCCGTCTGCCTCTGCCACGAGTAGGAGAACGAGATGAACTGGGAGGCTGAGAACGCTGAGATACTAGGGCTGATACCATGAGTCTGATAGAATCAAGTACGTTCAGTGCTCTGGAAATAGATTGAAGTAGAGCAGTGAACTGGGTGGTAGCATGCTCACTCGATCCTCTGATCTCTTTCCTCAGTAGCTCATATCCACCTTCTAGTGCTCCTCTGAGCCTGCCAGCCTCTGCAGTGAGGTCTGTGACCTCAATGGTAGACTCCTGTGGCTGGGGATGGGCCAATGCAAGGACTTGCCCCTGCAAGTCAAGAACTCTGCCAGTAAGTCTCCAGACTGTATCCTCAAGCTGCTGTATCCTGACGGACTGATCTGAAATCATCTGAAATATAGTGGAAATGTGGGGAGTAATGGTCTGATCAGAAGAAGTAGCTCCAGGTGCAAAAGAAGTACTACTCCACTGGCTAGACAACAAAGAAGCCACACGCTGAGATATATGCTCGATCTGATCGTCAGCCAGTCTGAACTCTGAATGAGGTGCTCTGCTCTCTGGCTGATACACTGGTGTGGGCATCCTAGTAAACTCAGAAGGGCCAGCCTCAGTATCATGAATGAACTGGGTATCTGGTGAAGCTGCCCTGAAATCATGTACAGGAGAAGATGGACCTTCTTCTTCTACTCTGCCTTCAGTTCTTTCCTCAGCTCTCTCCTCAGCTCTTTCTTCAGAGCCCTTGATCCAACCACCAACAGTCTTTGTAATTCCCATTCGGTGTAGGCTGTGTTGGTTGAAAGTGTCCACATGTGAGAGCTTGGTAGGTGTCTCCCCCTCACAGCTAACTCCAAACCTCCTAAAAACTCTAGTAAGGGCCATACCATAAGGCAAGTGTGCCTTGGATCTGTTCAAAGTTTCTCTCATGGCCTCTATCATAAGTGTAGGGAGGTTTAGGGGGGTCTGAGTGATGATTTGAAACATGACACATACATCTCTGCCAGATAGTAAGTCATGTCTACCACTCCTAGGAAAGAATAGTTTTGTCACAATCTGATGCAGGACCCTCATCTCAATGGACAGTAGCTTTGCTTCCAATTTGTTTAAACTTCCTGAAAAATCTTCTCCTAAGATAATTCTGATCCCTTCTTCTTTAATTGGGAGTTCCATATATGAGTATCCTTCACTAGGCAACTGAAGTATCTCTCCCAATATCCTAGAATCCAAACAGATGTCAATCTCCTTTACAGTTGAAGTCACAGACCCGTTTCCATAATTTAGGTTCTGGTAGAACTCTCTGACTAGATCAACATAGGTGACTTCCTTAAGAGAGCAATAAAGTTCCCATCCTTGATTTTTGATCTTGGTAGCAAAAGTAAAGCCTTCTTTCTCAAAGAACCGAAAATCTATATTTTTCCCGATTTCTACTTTTCTATCAGAAAGAAGATTTACACTGGGGCTTATGGAGGGTTGAGAGAGACCTTGAGCAGGTACTGAAACTGGATTGGGAACAGTGGAAGACTGAGCATGCCTTTTCTTTCGGACAATTTCCTCAGGCTCTCGGATTGATTTCCTTCTTTGGGGAAGTTTCATCTTTGGAGCCATATCCAATAAGGTAGCAGACAAGAAGACTTGAATTCAGTGGAGGAGGGATCACAAAAGAGTAAAGAAGAATTTTGGTGGAGAAAAGAAGTGGATTTTGAATGAACGGTGAAGTTCTAGGGCACGTTCCACCCGCGCCTAATACTGCGAGAAAGCACAGAAAAATCCTTTTCAAGGAGGCGATTTTTGGTGGAGAGGAGGAGGGAGAATTGCCTCAGAATTGATCCTTGGATTTGGAGCAAAAAGAGTTGGAGAGGACAGCTTTCGGAAGGAAGACGACGAGAAGATGAGTCGTCTCAAAAATAAGGTTTCCCGTTTTAAAAACAATGAATCCGATGGAAGTTGGTGGGATTTACAAGTTTGCCATTGAGTCGACTCATGGGGGTCGACTCGTGAAGTTCAGAAAATCAGGAAAAATACAAATAAATTCCAGAAAAATTCAAAATTTTGGGAGAAAGAATTTTGCTCAATGATAAGTTTTTAGAGTGATAAAATTAAGCTTTTGGAACCAGGATAATTGTTGAAAATTGAGCTCTAAGAATATTTGATAATAATTAAGAGAAGTTTAGGCAAATGGATCTAAAATTCCTAGATTTCTCCTAATTTCACAGAATCTATCCTCACTAAGGGCCTTTGTAAAGATATCGGCTAATTGATTTTCAGTGCTAACATATTCAAGAATTATATTTTTGTTTTGAACATGTTCTCTTATGAAATGATGTCTTATCTCAATATGTTTAGATCTTGAGTGTTGTATTGGATTTTTAGATAGATTTATAGCACTTGTATTATCACATTTTATTGGTGTTTCATTAAGTTTGATTCCAAAATCTTCGAGTTGTTGCTTAATCCACAAGATTTGAGCACAACAACTTCCGGCTGCAATGTATTCGGCCTCAGCCGTAGACAGTGCCACCGAATTTTGTTTCTTGCTAAACCATGAGATTAGGTTAACTCCAAGAAATTGGCAAGATCCACTTGTGCTTTTTCTATCTAATTTACATCCAGCAAAATCAGCATCAGAATATCCTAACAAATTAATTTGTGAGTCCTTAGAGTAGCATAACCCTATAGTTTGTGTACCATTTAAGTATCTAAGGATTCTTTTAACAGCATTCAAATGAGATTCCTTAGGATTAGATTGATATCTTGCACATAAGCAAACACTAAACATGATATCAGGCCTACTTGCAGTTAAATATAATAATGAGCCAATCATACCTCTATAGTATTTTAAGTCTACGCTTTTACCTTCATCATCCTTGTCAAGCTTACTTGAGGGACTCATTGGTGTGCCAATAGGTTTGCAGTTCTCCATTCCAAATCTTTTGAGTAGTTCCTTGGTGTACTTGCTTTGGGTGATGGAGATTCCCTCTTTTGATTGTTTGATTTGGAGTCCGAGAAAGAAAGTGAGTTCTCCCATCATGCTCATCTCGAACTCTCCCTGCATAAGCTTAGCAAAGTCTTGACAAAGGGATTCATTAGTAGACCCAAAAATTATGTCATCAACATAAATTTGTATAATTAGCATATCATTTTGGTTTCTTCTAATAAATAGGGTTGTGTCTACATTGCCTCTTGAGAAACCATTATTTAGTAGAAATTTGCTTAGCCTTTCATACCATGCTCTAGGTGCTTGTTTTAGACCATATAAAGCTTTATTTAATCTAAAGACATGATTGGGAAAAGCATGATTTTCAAATCCAGGGGGTTGTTCTACATATACTTCTTCAGAAATATATCCATTTAAAAATGCACTTTTAACATCCATTTGAAATAGTTTGAATTTCATAAAGCAAGCATAAGCAAGTAGAAGTCTAATGGCTTCTAATCTAGCAACAGGTGCAAAGGTTTCATCAAAATCAATTCCTTCTTCTTGATTATATCCCTTAGCAACCAGTCTTGCTTTATTTCTAATTACATTTCCATGCTCATCTAATTTGTTTCTAAAGACCCATTTTGTGCCAATTATTGAATAATCTTTAGGTCTTTTCACTAAGGTCCAAACATTATTTCTTTCAAATTGACTGAGTTCTTCTTGCATAGCATTAATCCAGTTATGATCATTTTCAGCTTCTTCAAAAGTTTTAGGTTCAAGTTGAGATACAAAAGCACAATGATTAAGTACATCTCTAAGTGAAGAACGTGTTTTTACCCCATGCATAGGATCACCGATAATTAATTCCTTAGGGTGGTTGTGAACATACCTCCATTCCTTGGGTAAGTCATTTGTACCTTGAGGTTGTTCTTGAATTTCTTCACCTTTTTCATTTTGTTCATCTTCTTGATCCTTGTCTTCTGGAGTTGCTGAATCTTTTAGAGTGATCTCCTTCATACCTTCTATTAGTGGATCTGCATCATCAACACCCTCATTCTTCTTTGAAGGAAGATCGTTAGATTCATCAAAGACAACATGTATGGACTCCTCAACTACTAAGGTTCTTTTGTTGAACACTCTAAATGCTTTACTAGTGGAGGAGTAACCTAGAAGGATTGCTTCATCTGATTTTGCATCAAATTTACCAAGTTTTTCTTTGCCATTATTTAATACAAAACATCGGCAACCAAAAACATGAAAATAGGCAATATTTGGTTTTCTTCCTTTCCAAAGTTCATAGGGGGTTTTCTTTAAAAATTGTCTTATTAAAGCACGATTTAAAATGTAACATGCTGTGTTAATAGCTTCTGTCCAAAAATATTTTGGAAGGTTACTTTCACAGAGCATGGTACGGGCCATTTCTTCTAAGGTTCTATTTTTCCTTTCAACTACCCCATTCTGTTGGGGTGTCCTAGGAGCAGAGAAGTTGTGGCCAATTCCATTTTCATCACAAAAATTTTCAAAGTCATGATTTTCAAATTCTGTTCCATGATCACTTCTAATATTTTGAATTGAAAACCCTTTTTCATTAGTGACTTTTCGATGAAATTTTGTGAAAATTTGAAAAGTTTCATTTTTGTGAGCTAAAAAGAAAACCCAAATAAAACGAGAGTAATCATCAATTATTACAAATCCATATCGTTTTCCTCCTAGACTAGTGGTTTTAGTTGGTCCAAATAAATCCATATGTAAGAGCTCTAAAGGTCTAGAAGTTGAAATAGTATTTTTGGATTTAAATGATACTCTAGTTTGTTTACCTAATTGGCATGCATCACAAATTCTATCCTTTTCAAAATTCAATTTTGGCAAACCGAGAACTAAATCCTTTTTGATTAATTTTGAAAGAGAATGCATGCTAATATGTGCAAGTCTACGATGCCACAGCCAACTAGTCTCATTTATTTTAGCATTTAAGGAAACTAGGCATTGCATGTCTAATTTAGTTAAATCATTCAAGTCTACCATATAAACATTGCCATGCCTATGTCCTATAAATTTAATGTCATCGTTAATAGGACTCGTCACAATGCATACAGATGATTCAAAACTTACTTTATACCCTTTATCACAGAATTGACTAATGCTAAGTAAGTTATGCTTTAAACCTTTAACAAGTAAAACATTCTCAATGTATTTGGAGGGAGTGATACCAATGTTACCTATCCCGATGATCTTTCCTTTGCCATTATCTCCAAAGGTGACCATCCCTCCATCCTTAGCATCAAGCGTGATGAATTGTGATTCATCACCAGTCATGTGTCTCGAGCATCCGCTGTCAAGATACCATTTCCTGTTTCCTTCTTGGGATGCTAGACACACCTGCAAGCACAGATCAAGTTTCTGTCTTAGGTACCCAAGCTTTCTTGGGTCCTTTCAGGTTAGTCAGAATGGTTCCTTTTGGAACCCATATTTTCTTTGTGTTTGCATATTTGTTAATAAGACATGTGTATGATTTATGTCCTATTCTTCCATATTTAAAACAAGTAATATTTGTAGGCTTTTTGTTTGAATAATTTGCATAAATATCCTTCAAAAATTTTTGTTTCTTCAGGGGTTTGTAACCAAGTCCAGCCTTATCATATATAGCTTTCTGATTATCAAGGATCATATTTAGCTTGTTTGAACTTAAGGTGAACTTATCTACCATAGATTTCAGCCTGTTAATTTTATCCTTAAAGTTTTGATTTTCTTGAATCAATGTGAATTTTTCAATTGAAAGAATTTCAGCTTGTTTCACTAAGGACTGATTTTCCAATTTCAGCTCTTTGTTTTTCTTCCCTAGTTTCTTTAATTCATCAATTGAATCATAGAAAGCTTCATGCAATTTTTCAAAAGTAAATTCACTAGTGGATTCAGAAGTTACCTCATTTTCATGTGCCATCAGGCACAGATTGGCTTGTTCGGTTGAGGTTTCCTCGTCGGAGCTTGAGTCATCACTCGCACTCCAGGTCGCCATCATTGCCTTCTTTTTGAATTTCTTTGGACCTTTCTTCAATTGAGGACATTCGGATCTGAAATATCCTGGCTTCTTGCACTCGTAGCATATAGGGGTTTGATCTTTCTCCTTTTCTATGCTTTGATCTCCTTTTGTTAATTTTTTTCTTATCCCCTGTTTCCTTTTTCTTAGAAACTTCTTGAATTTCCGGGTGATGAGAGCCATCTCCTCATCCTGATCTTCATCTTCAGAGTCATCTGTTTCATAATCAGGTGAAGTTGTGGATTTGAGGGCAATGGTTCTTTTCTTTTTGATTTCATCCTCTTGATGTTGCATCATGCTAAGTTCATGAGTCATCAAGGATCCAAGAAGCTCTTCTAGAGGTAGAGTGTTCAAGTCCTTTGCTTCTTGGATGGCAGTCACCTTGGCTTCCCAAGTTCTTGGCAGTGACCTGAGAATCTTCCTTACAAGTTCACTGTTAGTATAAGATTTGCCAAGACTCTTTAAACCATTGATTATATCAGTAAAACGAGTAAACATAGCAGTTATGGACTCATCATGCTCTATTTTGAACAATTCATATTTATGTACAAGCATGTTTATTTTAGACTCTTTTACTTGATTTGTTCCCTCATGGGTGACTTCTAACCTATTCCATATTTCTTTAGCAGATGCACAAGTAGAAATGCGATTAAATTCACTAGCATCTAGTGCACAATAAAGAACATTCATAGCTTTGGCATTTAATTGTGCCAATTTCTTGTCAACCTCATCCCATTCTTTCTCGGGTTTGGTTGACTCCTCACCATCTATAATCTTGGTGGGTGTGTGAGGACCATTCACTATGATACTCCACATATCATAGTCGAGTGCTTGTATGAAAATTTTCATCCGAGCTTTCCAATAGGTGTAATTAGACCCATTGAAAAGTGGAGGTCGGTTTGTTGATTGCCCCTCAGCTAGAGAAGTTCCAACATGGGTTGCCATAGATCTTTGGCTCTTTGATTGTTAGATCAAAGAAGGGCTAGAGCACTGGCTCTGATACCACTTGTTGCCCAGCTATGCAACCCAAGAGGGGGGGTGAATTGGGTTTCTAAAAATTTTAAGCCCAACAGATAATTTATGAAGAACAAAATAATGGCTTTAAATCAATATTAATTACCTAAAGCAGTATTGCAAGGATATAATAAAGAAATAAGATAAAGCAATAAAGCATACCACAAACACAAAGATTTATAGTGGTTCGGTGCTAACCTTGCACCTACATCCACTCCCCAAGATCCCACTTGGGAATTTCAATCCACTATCCTTTGTATTCAACCCGAATACAAAACGTCAAAAACTCCGACACTAGCTATCCCAAGCTAGAATACAAGACGTCGGAAACTCTGACCCTAGCTATCCCAAGCTAGAACACTTGTTTCCCGGGTACAAGCAAACCCAAAACACTCCGATTTCAGGTTCGGATCAACCTTTCCTTGTTTTGGAAATCCTCCAAAAACAAGAGCAAAAACTCACAAAGAGTAAGAATATTTAGAGCACAGATGAATACAATAACAGCTCCTTAAATGAGCAAATATAACAATAAAAGCTTTACTTAAATAAAGAACCCCTTTTTCAGATTTTCTCAAGATGAATGAACGGTTGAACGCTTGAGAAGAGGTTGATTGTTGATTGAAGATCTCTTGAATGCTTTGAACGATCTCTAGATCAAGGTTGAAAACAATCGACTTGAAAGATTCTCTCTTTGAATGCTCTTGCTTTTCTTTTTCACAAACTCTCTTGAATATTGTGGATCCTCTCTCTTCTTCTTGAATATTTCGTTGATCTCAGATTTAGGATCCTCTCTTCTCTTTTGATCTCACGTTTGATCTCCCGATTTTCCACACTTTTTCTTTGCAATTTGATCTGCTATTTAATCTGCAATTTTCTTTCACCATTTTAAGCATTTTATGGCATTAATAGCAAGAGAAAACAATTTAGGCAGATAAAGAGCCGTTAGAGGATTTTTAGGAAGCATAAATGGCAATTAAAACGGGCAAAAAAATAGCCGTTGCTGACATTTCCCGTCGCAGGGGTCGACTCATGAGTCGACTCATGCATCAGGAGTCGACTCATGAGTCGACTTCTGTTGCAAAGACCAAAAACTTGGATTTCTGGATTTTTTGGCCCAAATCAGCAGAGGTCGACTCATGAGTCGACTCATGCCTTGTGGGTCGACTCATGAGTCGACTCACAGGTCGTGCCAAGCCAAAAATCCAGCGTGCCATGGGAATTTTTTGCGTGCCATTCAGCTCATAGTGCCATGAGTTGACTCATGAGTCGACTCATGCACTTCAAACCTTCATAACTTCAAAAATATAAGTCCAAACACAATGAAATTTTCACCAATAGATTTCAAATCATTTGTTCTACCAAATGGTACTATCAAATCAGGATTTTAGTAAAATTACGATTTTGCCCTTGAAGAGCATAAGGACTTTTTCAATTGTTTGTATCCCTTCAATCTGCTTTGTAATCATCAAAATCAATCTAGGAGCAACAACATTCAAGATAAAAATATATAGAAGTTAGACATTATTTTATTAAAGATCATATGCAAAATAATGACATAATTCTTGAATTTGTACCAACTGAAAATTAAATTACAGATATATTTACTAAACCTTTAAATAAAGAAAGATTTTATGTAATAAGAAAATAATTAGGTTTATTTGATCCATATTATTAAATTATTGAATATGCTTATGCATTGATTGCTTCAATGTGATGAATTTTCTAGAACCATACATATTTAAATTGCATCAAAAAAGGCATGTATCATTTTTAGCCTTAAAATTTTAAAATTTAGATTTATGCCAGACTAAGCTGGCTAAATTTTTATGCATAAAAAACTCAGTCGACCAATTACTTAGTCGACTCAAAATTTTTATGAGCCGACTAAGTTGTCGGGATTCTTTTTTTTTTTTTTTGGTTTAAGGGGATGTATGATCGATCTTTAAAGGTTTTATATCTTAGCTGACCAACATCAAGACCTTAAAAATCCTAAAAATCTTTCCCTTGAACCCTTAATCCACCTCAAATTGGAGAGATATTCAGATCCATGGTGCCCAAGAAACAAGTTGCTTCACAATTGAAGTGCCAATGCCCTTTTCCACTGCCAAGAATAGGTATTCACAGGCAAGAACGGTGAACAAAACACTGTCAAGACCATCCTTTTGAGCCGTCTCAGTCTTCTCTACCTCCTCCTCTGGCAACCCCCGCTCGCCCTCTCCTCCGGTCTCTTCACTATCTCCATCTTCTTCTAGGTCAAAAAGGTTGGTCTTTTTTTCTTTTAAGGCTATTACAATCGAAAGAAAAATAGATTTTGATTTTCTAGAAAGTGAGGGTTTTGAGATAGAAGAATGCTTGAAATTTCACGGATAGAAATATTTATGTTCTGGTATTGATCTTCCGATCTATCCAAATTTTGTAAGAAAATTTTATACAAATGCCATTGTCAGATCAAGATCCTTTGAAATAGAAGTTAAGGGGGTTAAAATTAATTTAACACAGAAAAGATTAGATATTCTGCTTCATGCACCCACTAAAGGAGTAGAGAAATTAGATGATAGAGTTGCTGGGTTGAGATTTTTATTTGGAAGGGATAACGTAATGCATTTTGAGAAGATTCATGCTAGGGATTTATTTGTGGAGCATAGACTTCTTCATCACATGACTGCCAGAATCCTCCTCCCTCGGCTTAGAAGGTTTAACTTTTTGATTAAAAATGATGTTGCTGTTATGTATCACACTTTAAAGAGAAAAAAAATTCAATCTTCCAGCTTTGATCTTAAAGATAATGTAAGAAGCCTCTCAAAGGAAAAAGCTAGCTTTGCCATATGGAATGCTTCTAACTCTAGTTTTTCAAAATTTTGAAGTTAATTTAGAAGGAGAGTCTATCCAAAAACTTCAGCATTATGATATTTATAATTTAAAAAATAAGAAAATAAAATTTAAAAAAATTGAAGGCTAGTGGTTCAAGATAGATAAGGAAGAAAAAGAAAGAGATGTGTCTGAGCCTATGCCACAGTGTTCTGCACCTGCTACGTCTTCATCTACTGTTAGATTTGTCGAGGATCAAATTGAGGAGATTGTGCAGCATGTTTCTGATCGTGTCTTTGATCATATCTCTGGGTGTCTCTCTTCATTGATGGAGAATACAGTGAGGAAGATTTTTGTCAAGCAGCATGCTTTTGTATCTATGAATCCAGCTTCCTCCGCACCTTTCAAGCCTACCATAGATTAGGTGGCTTATAGGATACATGTAGTTGCATTTTGAGCATTTTGGTGTCAAATATTTTATGTAGTAATCAAATTTCTTTTTAGACTCAATGTATGGTTTTTTTTTTTTGGACTTGATTATGTAATATGTCTTTCTTTATCAATGAATGAAGTTTGCCTTTGTTTTATAAAAAAAATTCTTCCTTTATATGCATTGTATAATATTTGATTGAATTGAGCAATGTTTAGCTTTTTGATAATGATAAAAAAGGAGAGAAGAATTTTATATCAAAAATTGAGTAGTATGAATATTTGAGTATCATAAGTATCAAAGTATCACGTGTATCAAATTTTAATTGATTGAGTACCATTGAAACATAAAATTGATAAAAACTTAAAGATGGAATAATTTGAAATATTGAATTGAATTATAATTATATTTCTTGGCACATAGTAAGGGGGAGTGTCACAAGTTTTGACAAAATTGAAATTAAATTAACCATAATTCTCATACTCAGGGGGGGCATGTGTACACTGATATGTTGAGTATGCAATGATAGAAAGTAAAGTTGATAAAATCTAAATGCATATATGCAATAATTGAAAATAAAGTGAATTTTAAAATTTAAGAGAAAGGTATACTCAAAGAGTTCTGTCATCATAAAAAATGAGAAGATTGTTGACCCTGAGATTGATTTTGATGATAATAAAAGTATTTGAGTATAAATTGTTAGATTACTAATATGGCTCTTGAGGATGTATAACTTTAAATTCAATTTGCTTATTTGCCTCAAGTGTTTCTCAGCAAACCAAAATGGAGAGCCACCAATCGAATTATTTGTGAAAGCTCTCCAGACTAGACACACGTTGGAAGAATTTTAATGAGGAATAAAATCAAGTAAATAAGGTAAATTTAACCTAGAAAGAAAATTGAAGAAGAAAGGCTGGTAAACAACTCTTAACATGCTTGGCACACAAACTGAGCTGACCCAGTTAGAATCTGAGCTGATCCAGTCTGAGAAGACACATAAAATAAAAAGCATAAAAAATAAAATTTCAAGACCCAGGAGACTGAGCCGATCCAGTTTTCAATTGAGCTGACCCAGTGAGCAACCAAGCCGACTCAGCCAGAAAGATAGCCGGTCCAGTCGAGAACACATCAAAACATAGAAAGCTTGATTTTCAGCTTGTTAAAATTTAGCCGACCCAGTGAAGAACTGAGCTGACCCAGTAATGAACTGAGCCGACTAAGAGAAAAACTGAGCCGACCTAATATTTGTAATGGCTAGTTTTTGAAAAAAGCAATTTTTTTATCCCATGTGCCCTACAATGGCTATTTTCGTATCTCCAACAGATCAAATACTTTTCAGAGAATCTCCAGATGATTTTAAGTGGTGAAAAATATCAGCATTATATAAGAAAACCTTTGGAGCATTGAAAAACATCTTTCAGAACTCTAGTGAAGAGGTTTTCTATTTTGAACTGAATAGTGAAAGGAAAGAGTATCCTACTGTTTATTGTTCGTCCACTATCCTTAAGTTGAGAGAAGTCAGAGAATCACCATTGAAGATTTTCACTCATATCTCTCAAGCATGCAAAGAGAAGAAGCCAAGCCGATAAGCAAAACAACTCCAACTTCTTCTTCAGACTTTATTGAGCATTTCTTTCTCTTTTAAAATTCATTGTTATTGTATTTGTTTTCAAATTTATTGGGGTGAAAAACTTGGATTGGTCCAAGCCTAGAGTTGGACATTGTATTTGGTTTGATTGGTAAGCCAAGTGTAAAACCAATTGAGATTGATTGTTAATCCGTGTAAAATAATCATTATACGGTTATGGTTGATGAGCCTAGGATAAAACCAATTAGATTGGATTATGAGCCAAAATAAAACAATCGGACTGTAATTCCTATAGTAAATTATAGTTGAATTCTCAAGTTGTTTACTTGGAGAGTGGGTGTAGGTGCCAAGTTTGGTGCCGAACTACTATAAAACTTTGAGTTTATGATTATATACTTATTTACTTACTATTCTTACTTATTGCATATAGTTTGCTTGTCTCATTAAGCACTTATTCGCATAAGTATCTCTTAAATTTTTAAATATCCAATTCACCCTCCTTTTTGGGTAGCCATCCTTGGGCAACATGTTAAATATAAAAATTTATAATTTGACGTGGATTAAAGAAACACTATATAGATGGTTACATAATATTTTATACACATCCCAACTTTATTGCTCTGCTCTCTTCAGGGTGCCATCATCCGCATTCAACTTTAAAAAAATTGAGCTACTTGTAACTATTAACATATATATCAATCATAAATCTTCAAAGTATAAATACTATAAGCAAATAAAAAATATAGTATAAATTTAAATTATTTATATACCTTCATCATATTTTTTACGAAGCTAATTTTGGGTACAAACTAAAGCCTCGATTGAGATGGACTCAATGAACTCTGATACTAATCTACTACTCTACCATCAATACTGAATGCTGATTCTGATGAAGCAGTAGAGACTAAAATAGCAAGAATATCTCTAGCCATTCTTAATAATATAGGATAGACTACTGCATTGCTCCTCTACCATGCTAAGATATCAAACTGCTTGTCTCTCATATCAGAAAGTACATCATCATTTAAATAATTATCTAGTTCTAATCTTTTTGAAGAACTTTGATTTCTAAACTGAATAAAATCTATATCAGATTTTATTTTACTCAAGTTAAATTAAAAAACTAAACTTATATGACTTTATCCATCAAAATCAGCTATTAGCTCACTTGAACTTACAGAAGGCTGCACTCTTGTTGTATTTGCATACTCAGTATAAAATTTATAAAGATGAGCACGAATCTCATCAATCTTTTTCTTACTCTCTTTCACATCAAATGTCATTTGATAACAAAACTCTATAAATATCAATTTTGATTTAGGATCCAAAATAGAGGCAATGACTAATAAAATATTACACTGAGATCAATATTTGTTGAACTTTTTTTGCATCTCATTTGTCAATTGCTTCAGTGTATCATTAATATCAACACTCCTATGCATCAATAAGATCCTAATTCTCCAAACTTTTTTTACATAAAAATTAGATATTGGATACTTATAACTAGAAAACACTTTAGTGGCATCTAAAAAGACTTCTAAAAATTTAAGAATTATATTAGCTTGTTTCTATTCATCATTGCGGGGGCACATACATAAATATTTGGTTGCATATCTACTAAAAATATTTTTATAAGTAATTGCATCGGTCAATATTTTATAAGTAGAATTTCATCTTGTAATAATATTCAAAGTGAGCCCTTTTTTAGTAGGAAGGTTCATATATTGTACAATTTCATTAAATCTTTGTATTCGAGTGGGGATGCAGTGAAGGGGGGCTTGAAGGATGTTTTTTCTCATAGGATCTTTCAGATTTCATCAAATCTGGGATGAAATAATTTTTAAAAAAATTTATTCTGTATATTTTAGATCTAATTCTCTAGATCTAATTTTATTATCTGATATTTAAAATTTAAAATTAAATCTAAAACTATGATGAAAGAAGAAGTACCTGAAGGGTAATCTGATTACCCTGTAGATGATCTTTGCACAGTCCGAGGTTCTGATGTAGCCATGCAAGCGCCTAG
This sequence comes from Elaeis guineensis, assembly GCF_000442705.2. Taxonomy (NCBI): domain Eukaryota; kingdom Viridiplantae; phylum Streptophyta; class Magnoliopsida; order Arecales; family Arecaceae; genus Elaeis; species Elaeis guineensis. The sequence continues at coordinate 47,447,727 of NC_026007.2, read as the reverse complement.
CCTCTACCGGTATCTACTTGGGTAGGATCTAGAACATCTTCTCCTCTCGAATCTATGCTCCAAAAATCAGATCTTTATCTGATTTGAAAGTGCTTTAGAACTCCTTCTGAAGTTGGAGCAGCAGCCTGTCGAAGATGTCCTGCAGCCTTCTGTTCCAGGCGTCACCACGCCTTGGATCTTTGCCAGATGGACGTCCAACTCTTTGGATGTGAAGAGGGGAGGAAGGAGAGTAGGGAGGATATGGAGAAGAGGGGAGGAGGTGGCAGCTATTGAGTTTTATGCATAGAATAATTTCTTCCATGAAACCCTAGGCGCAACAGGGTTTATATAGACCCTGTATACTGCGCAGTGCCACATCATTCAACCAATCAAAAAATTCTAATAAATTTTAAAAAAAATTTGATTGGTGGAGTGATATCATCTGATCACATCAGATAAGAACCCCACTCTCTCTCCTAAGTTGGCACCAACATTGGATAAGCTCAATCAAGGTGGCACCAAAGAGTCCATGTTTATCGGGACTCTTTGGTTCTTATCCATTTGGGGCGCCCACTTTAATCCAACTGGGCTCATGCCATAATCTGATTATGGCACCCAATTCAATTAGGTTTTGGCATGTGGACACTCCACAAAAATTCTCCAATGAGCCCTCTTCAGTTTAAGATCCATATGTCAATTTTTGACAGATATCCTAAAATAAAATTGGCAGGTGCTAGGAATTAGCAGGTGTTGTCTTAAATTCATCTCATGAATTAAGACAAGCCTTTTCTAAGCTGGACAAGCTTCATTTAGATTGAGAAAAACCTTCCTAAGGTTCTCTGAATGAGTCAAATCATATTTGGCTCAGTAGAGACAGAAAAGTTTACACGAGGAGAAAGTTAGGCTCAATCGCGTGCTAGCACGATTTCCTTGAACCTAATTGGATCTAATCCAAATCAATTGGGTTAGCCCAATTGATGACATCCAGACCCTAACCCTTATTTGTGTGATCCAGTTAGGTTCAATTTCGTATGATAATGAGACATGTCGTGATCTCATCATCAACATCATCAAAACTCCATTCGATGGACCAGAACTCTTCTGATTCAGACAATTAGAATGATCGATCATTAATATCATTCTAATTGCTCCCAAAATCCATTAGTGACACCTAGCAATATGTGGTGGAAATCCATTAGAACTGAAGATGAACCTCTCTGTGCAGTTACCTATATGATTGAGTTCCTCTATCATGAGTCCCGACTGAATTAGGGTTAAGGTGAACTCGTCAAACCCAACATTAGTCATATGAATTAATCGATCGATTCGAGTCCGATGTAAAACCTTAATGAAAAACTCTTTTTCATTATTTCACTCTGCCATGGCCATGGACTTAAGGACTCGATCTTTCAATTATCATAGGACTACTCCTCTCATCTATCGAGGTTGATAGATCCCATCTTGGTGCGACCTAGTTCCTACAATGAATATGCTACAGCCAACATACACCTCAGGGTTTTGAATGGCTAGGAGATTGAGTTATAGTGTAGTCAAACTATAACACACTCAAGATGAACTGTCGATGCACCCCAGGTCAAAGAACTAGACACACAACTGCAGCATCGAGTTAATCATTGATGAGAAGGTAGACTTCCTTATGACTGCTCGAAGTGGTCACGCTCAGTACTCTCTTTCTCAATAAATACCTGTACTCTCGCTCTGATGTCTCCACACTGTACACTCAAGACACATCTACCCTAAGAAAGCGATCGTACACCAACCTTCTGGATCGATTACCTGTTGGGAATAGTGTCCCAAAGCCAATCATCAGTCTGTTGACGGTTGCGCTCATTTTTGTATATGTACATGAATTATAAATTAATAAAAAATATTTTAGTATTTTTTATCACAAAATATTTTATCTTCTAATGAACTCCTATGTTGTGGTAAAGTCCTTAGGACTATTTAGACTCGACAAAGGAGGATTTGTCGTTTAGTCCTTAAATCTGTTCGCGATCAAATGATATGTTGTTATCAAGGATGATAATGTTTATCAAGCATAGGTCGTTGTGTGCCATATAGGTTGGTTGTCCTCTTAACCAATGAGTGTGGAGACACTGGTATGGCATACAGGTGAGATATAAAGGTACATCTGCACTGAACGTGACCAACTCTGGAGCTATTTCTGCTGTCAAGATTTGCTCCGATGGAATATGGGTATAAATATCCCTCCGACCTGAGACCGCTACGGTGATTTGCAAGCAACTCACTGCACTTAGGCACTGGACTACCTGAATTTTTAATTCAGTGATGGAAGGTTGCTGGGTGTAGTCAAGTACATGACTTGTCGGTGCGTGTGTCAAGATGGGATTGACCACTCCAATTTAGGAGCTATGTACAGTCGTGTTTTAATTTAGCAAAACCTTGGTCAGGATAGTCCTTGTGAGGAGTCACAGGACTATTTGAGTTGAGCACGATTCGGATGATCTGATCAGGGTTGACAGTTTAACCCTGAGTCGTCCTAAACACAGGGGTCAGAAGGATGAATTATGTAGTAACCATATTCATGTAGGTTCTGAGTGTTGCGATTGTGACTCTTCGACCTATCCAGACATCGGGTATCATTGTTAGATGGTCACTTCGATTAGTACAGGAATTGGTTCCTGTGCTACCGGCTTAGGTTCGAACCTGCGGGGTCACACACATTAGAGATTCCTATATGATCTGATGGCTGATGTAGAATCCTATATATTTCGAACTCAGTGATCGAGAATCAGGATTCTCTGATCATGAGTTCCACACATTATGGGTACCGAGGTCAAGAGTCTCACTGGTTGGAACTTTTCGATCAGGGTTACATATCGATGAATTCTAAAGCCCGATTGCCCATTGGATTTAGACTCAGTATTTATGAGAGATTTAATTAGTGATTTGATCACTAATTAACTCAATTTGATTGAGTAATTATTTTTGGATTAAGTCCAATTGAATTGGATTCAGTTGGGTTTGATCCGATTAGGTTAAGAGTTGACCTAATCATCGAGATGGTTTGGTTCCTGATTTGATCAGGGGTTGGGCTTAGTCAATTCTTGATTTGATTAGAATTTTATTGAGCCTAATTAAGCCTAATTAAGTTAGGTTTAAATTAGTCTTATTGGACCTAACTTATTTGGTTCAATTAGGTTGGTTTAAATAATTAAACCACCTTGATCCAATCTCCATGCGCCACCTCACTTCCATTGCACCCATTTGAATTCATGAGAAGGAACTTCTCATGAATTTTTTTCTCACGCCAAGCCCTCTCCACGCTCCACTTTAATGTGCCAAATGAATGGATAAGGATGATTGGTTGGCCATTCAAATTCAAAATAAAGTTTGAATTTGAATGGGCAATCAATGTTTGCACCTTATCCCTTTTTTTACGCCCCATTTATTACATGAGAAAAAGTTTCTCATGAAATCACTCAATGCACAATTTAATCCATGCCTCACGCCTTTAGTGGATAAGGGATGAGTTGGTGTCCATTTGAATTCAAAATTTGATTTGAATTCAAATGTGCAATTACTCATCTTTATCCTTTCTTTTGGATAAGACGTTTGACGTTGTTATAACAAGAGGAGAAGAGTGGGGCGTGCAAGAAGAAGATTTTTGGAGAAAAATTTTGGAGCGTGAGAAGTCTTGTGCATGATAAGGAAGTCCATATCCTTCCAAGAGAAAAAGAACGAAAAGAAAGAAAAGTGGGTGCAAGATTTTCGGTGAGTTCTCTAGAGTTTTAGCCTGGGGTTCGGGAAGTGAGAAAGTGAGCTACGAGTGTCGTGAGCCCACAAAATCTCAGGAAGATCTTCAACATCCTCTCAAGCATGTCTGTTGATGATCTGGAGTATCCAAAAAATTGACAGACATCGATCGAAGGAGTTCGATTAGCATCCACCGTCAAAAGGGCTCTACAATGAGCTGGCACTCGTGAGGAGTCGATCAGATCGGGAGCTTCATGTGAACGATCTGCAGAGGTCAGACACGCTATGTGTCTACATCACGATGATCAGACTCTCCCGACGGTGATCAGATTGCGGCGATCTACTACCTGCACAAAGGTATTGTGTTCTGAACACATTACAGTAAAGTGTTTACTGTTCGAATTTGAATTTCAAATTTAAATGAATGCATGCTATATATCATATTTAGATCTTAGTGTAGGATAAATTTATATTAATTAATTAGATTAATTAATATCTTTTCACTGTAAAATCATAATTTTAAAAAAATTTTAAAATTATCATTTTACCCCTGCACTGAATTTTCTCCACATTACCATCTTCATGATGATCCTATGGTCAGGAGCTGTTTATGAGTTAGTTATGTAAATTCATGTCTTAAATTTTTAACTCTTGAAAATATGAATTAACATTCTTACTAACTCAAAAGATGTATCACAGACACAATGTACATGTTGCTCCTAGATTGATTTTGATGACTACAAAATAGTTGGAAGGGATACAAATAATTTTTATGTGAAAAAGACCTTATGCTCTACAGGGGCAAAATCATAATTTCATCAAAACTCTGATTTGATAGCATCATCGTGTAGAACAAATGATATGTAATCTATTGGTGAAAGTTTCATGGTTTTTGGACTTATATTTTTGGAGTTATGAAGGTTTGAAGTTCATGAGTCGACTCATGAGTCAACTCATGAAACTATGAGCTGATTGGCATGCAAAGATTAGCCATGGCACGCTGGTTTTCTGGCTTGGCACGACCTGTGAGTCGACTCATGAGTCGACCCACAAGGCATGAGTCGACCTCTGTTGTTTTGGGCCAAGAAAATCCAGAAACCCAATCTCTGGACTTTGCAACAGAGGTCGACTCATGAGTCGACCCCTGAGGCATGAGTCGACTCATGAGTCGACTCATATGACGGGATTTGCCTGTAACGGCTAGTTTTTGGCCAGATTTGGTTGCTTTTTAATGCTGCTTTTTGTGCTCTAACGGCTCTTTTTCTGCCTAGTTTGTTTTCTCTTGTTTCTTAAGACTATAAAAGGTTTCAAAAGGTGGAAAACAAAAAGAAGAGAGATCCAAATATCCAAGAGGCATTCAAGTGATTTGAAAAGAGAAAATCAAGAGCATTCAAGAGAGCATTCAAGTGCATTCAAGAGAAGGTTTTTCATGCCAACTACTCAACATCATTCAAGAGCTCATTTAAAGCCTTCAAGAAGCCTTCAATCAAGCTCACCAACTCCTCAAGCATTTACTTCATCTCTCATCCACTTTGAGGAAATCCAAAAGGGGCTTCTTTATTTGAGTAAAGCGTATTTATTGTTATATTCGCTCACTAAAGGAGCTATTCTTGTACTTATTTGTGCTCTAAACTGATTTTATCTTTTGAGTAATTGTTTTTGTTTTGGAGGGTTTCCAAAACAAGGAAAGGTTGATCCGAACCTGAAATCGGAGTGTATTGGGTCGGCTTGTACCCGGAAAATAAGTGGACTAGCTTGGGATAGCTAGTGTCGGAGTTTCCGACGGTTGTATTCGGGTTGAATACAAAGTATAGTGGATTGGAATTCCCAAGCAGGAGCTTGGGGAGTGGATGTAGGTGCAAGGTTGGCACCGAACCACTATAAATCATTGTGTTTGTGGCATGCTTTATTGTTTCTCTTTAATTCTCCATTATATCCTTGCATTCTTGTTTTAAGTAATTAATCTCAAACTAAAGTCTCTCTCCTCATTCATCAAGCTTTTGATATATAATTTTTACAAGTAATTAGTTAAGCCTAAAATTTTTAAAACCCAATTCACCCCCCCTCTTGGGTTGCATAGCTGGGCAACAAGTGGTATCAGAGCCCGGTGCTCTAGCCCTTCTTTGATCTAACAATCAAAGAGCCAAAGATCTATGGCAACCCACGTCGGCACTTCTCTAGCCGAGGGCAATCTACCAACCGACCTCCACTTTTCAATGGGTCTAATTACACCTATTGGAAAGCTCAGATGAAGATTTTCATACAAGCACTAGACTATGATATGTGGAGTATCATAGTGAACGGTCCACACACACCCACCAAGATAATAGATGGTGAGGAGTCAACCAAACCCGAAAGAGAATGGGATGAGGTTGATAAGAAATTGGCACAGTTAAATGCTAAAGCTATGAATGTTCTTTATTGTTCACTTGATGCAAATGAATTTAATCGCATTTCTACCTGTGCATCTGCTAAAGAAATATGGGATAGGTTAGAATAACCCATGAGGGAACAAATCAAGTAAAGGAGTCTAAAATAAACATGCTTGTACATAAATATGAGTTATTTAAAATGGAGCATGATGAGTCCATAACTGCTATGTTTACTCGCTTTACTGATATAATTAATGGTTTGAAGAGTCTTGGCAAATCTTATACTAACAGTGAGCTTGTAAGGAAGATTCTCAGGTCATTGCCAAGAACCTGGGAAGCCAAGGTGACTGCTATCCAAGAAGCAAAGGACTTGAACACTCTACCTCTAGAAGAGCTTCTTGGATCCTTGATGACTCACGAGCTTAGCATGAAGCAACATCAAGAGGATGAAGTCAAAAAGAAGAGAACCATTGCCCTCAAATCCACAGCCTCTCCTGATGAAGAAACTGACGACACAGAAGATGAAGAACAGGATGAAGAAATGGCACTCATCACCCGAAGATTCAAGAAGTTCCTAAGAAAGAGGAAACAGGGGATGAGAAAGAGACCTTTCACAAAAGGGGAACAAAGCAAAGAGAAAGAAAAAGATCAACCCCTTATATGCTATGAGTGCAAGAAGCCGGGGCATTTCAAATCCGAATGTCCACAATTGAAGAAAGGTCCCAAAAAGTTCAAAAAGAAGGCAATGATGGCCACATGGAGTGCGAGCGACGACTCAAGCTCCGATGAGGAGACCTCAACAGAACAAGCCAACTGTGCCTTATGGCACACGATAATGAGGTAATTTCTGAAACCCCTAGTGAATTTACTTTTGAAGAATTGCATGAAGCCTTCAATGATTTAATTGATGAATTGAAGAAACTAGGAATGAAAAAAAAGAACTAAAATGAAAAATCAGTCTTTAGTAAAACAACAGAAAATCTTTCAGTTGAAAAATCTACTTTGCTTCAAGAGAACCAAAGCCTGAAGAATGATATTAATAAGCTGAAACCTATAGTAGATAAATTCACCTTAAGTTCAAACAAACTAAATATGATTCTTGAAAATCAAAAGGCCGTATATGATAAGGCCGGACTTGGCTATAACCCCTTAAAGAAACAAAAATTTCTGAAAAATATTTATGTAAATTATTCAAGTAACAAGCCTACCAATACTACTTGTTTTAAATGTGGTAGAATAGGACATAAATCTTACACTTGTGCAAACATAACTGTAAAGAAAATATGGGTTCCAAAAGGAACCATCTTGACTAACCAAAAAGGACCCAAGAAAGCTTGGGTACCTAAAACAAAAACTTGATATTTGTTTGCAGGTGTGTCTAGCATCCCATGGAGAAAATAGGAAATGGTATCTGGACAGTGGATGCTCGAGACACATGACTGGTGATGAATCATAATTCATCACGCTTGATGCTAAGGATGGAGGGATGGTCACCTTTGGAGATAATGGCAAAGGAAAGATCATGGGATAGGTAACATTGGTATCACTCCCTCCAAATATATTGAAAATTTTTGTTAGTTAAAGGTTTAAAGCATAACTTACTTAGCATTAGTCAATTTTGTGATAAAGGGTATAAAGTAGTTTTTGAATCATCTGTTTGTATTGTGACTAGTCCTATTAATGATGGCATCAAATTTATAGGACATAGACATGGCAATGTTTATATGGTAGATCTAAATGATTTAGCCAAATTAGACATGCAATGCCTAGTATCCTTAAATGCTAAAGTTAATGAGACTAGTTGGCTTTGGCATCGTAGACTTGCTCACATTAGCATGCATTCTCTTTCAAAATTAATTAAGAAAGAATTAGTTCATGGCTTGCCTAAACTGAATTTTGAAAAAGATAGGATTTGTGATGCATGTCAACTAGGTAAGCAAACTAGAGTTTCATTTAAATCCAAAAACATTGTTTCAACTTCTAGACCATTAGAGCTTTTGCATATGGATTTATTTGGACCAACTAGAACCACAAGTCTAGGAGGAAAACGATATGGTTTTGTAATAATAGATGATTATTCACGTTTTACTTGGGTTTTTTTTTTGGCACACAAAGATGAAACTTTTCATATTTTCACTAAATTTCATCGAAAAGTCACTAATGAAAAAGGATTTTCAATTCAAAATATTAGAAGTGACCATGGAACTGAATTTGAAAATCAAGACTTTGAAAAATTTTGTGATGAGAATGGAATCGGCCATAACTTCTCTGCTCCTAGAACACCCCAACAAAATGGGGTAGTTGAAAGGAAAAACAGAATCTTAGAAGAAATGGCCCGTACCATGCTTTGTGAAAGCAACCTTCCAAGATATTTTTGGGCGGAAGCTATTAACACAGCATGTTACATTCTAAATCGTGCTTTAATTAGACAATTTTTTAAGAAAACCCCCTATGAACTTTGGAAAGGAAGAAAACCAAATATTGCATATTTTCATGTTTTTGGTTGCCGATATTTTGTATTAAATAATGGTAAGGAAAGACTTGGTAAATTTGATGCAAAATCAGATGAAGCAATCTTTCTGGGTTACTCCTCCACTAGTAAAGCTTTTAGAGTTTTTAATAAAAGAACCCTAATAGTTGAGGAGTCCATTCATGTTGTCTTTGATGAATCTAACGATCTTCCTTCAAGAAAGAATGAGGGTGTTGATGATGCAGATCCATTAATAGAAGGTATAAAGGAGATCACTCTGAAAGATTCAGCCACTCCAGAGGACAAGGAACAAGAAGACAAACAAGATGAGATAGGTGAGGAAATTCAAGAACAACCTCAAGGTACAAATGACCTACCCAAGGAATGGAGGTATGTTCACAACCACCCTAAGGAGTTAATTATTGGTGATCCTATGCATGGTGTAAAAACTCGCTCTTCACTTAGAGATGTGTTTAATCATTGTGCTTTTGTATCTCATTTTGAACCTAAAACTATTGAAGAAGCTGAAAAAGATCATAATTGGATTAATGCAATGCAAGAGGAACTTAATCAATTTGAAAGAAATAATGTTTGGACTTTGGTTTCAAGACCTAAAAATTGTTCAATAATTGGCACAAAATGGGTCTTTAGAAACAAATTAGATGAGCATGGTAATGTAATTAGAAATAAAGCAAGATTGGTTGCTAGAGGATATAATCAAGAAGAAGGGATTGATTTTGATGAAACCTTTGCACCTGTAGCTAGATTAGAAGCCATTAGACTTCTACTTGCATATGCTTGCTTTATGAAATTCAAATTATTTCAAATGGATGTTAAAAGTGTATTTTTAAATGGATTTATTGCTGAAGAAGTTTATGTAGAACAACCCCCTGGATTTGAAAATCATGCCTTTCCTAATCATGTTTTTAAATTAAATAAGGCTTTATATGGATTAAAACAAGCACCTAGAGCATGGTATGATAGACTAAGCAAATTTTTACTAAATAATGGTTTTTCAAGAGGTAATGTAGATACAACCCTCTTTATCAAAAGAAATCAAAATGATATGTTAGTTATACAAATTTATGTTGATGACATAATTTTTGGGTCTACTAATGAATCCCTTTGTCAAGACTTTGCTAAGCTTATGCAGGGGGAGTTCGAGATGAGCCTGATGGGAGAACTCACCTTCTTCCTCGGACTCCAGATCAAACAATCAAAAGAGGGAATCTCCATCACCCAAAGCAAGTACACCAAGGAACTACTCAAAAGATTTGGAATGGAGAACTCCAAACCCATTGGCACACCAATGAGTCCCTCATGTAAGCTTGACAAGGATGATGAAGGTAAATGTGTAGACTTAAAATACTATAGAGGCATGATTGGATCATTATTATATTTAACTGCAAGTAGGCCTGATATCATGTTTAGTGTTTGTTTATGTGCTAGATATCAATCTAATCCTAAAGAATCTCATTTGAATGCTGTTAAAAGAATCCTTAGATACTTAAATGGTACTCAAACTTTAGGGTTATGGTACTCTAAGGACTCACAAATAGATTTATTAGGATATTCTGATGCTGACTTTGCTGGATGTAAACTAGATAGAAAAAGCACAAGTGGAACTTGTCAATTTCTTGGAGTTAACCTAATCTCATAGTTTAGCAAGAAACAAAATTCGGTAGCACTGTCTACGGCTGAGGCCGAATACATTGCAGCCGGAAGTTGTTGTGCTCAAATCTTGTGGATTAAGCAACAACTCGAAGACTTTGGAATTAAACTTAATGAAACACCAATAAGATGTGACAACACAAGTGCCATAAATCTATCTAAAAATCCTATTCAACACTCAAGATCCAAACATATTGAAATAAGACATCACTTCATAAGAGAACATGTTCAAAACAAAAATATAATTCTTGAATATGTTTGCACCGAAAATCAATTAGCTGATATCTTTACAAAGGCCCTTAGTGAGGATAGATTCTGTGAAATTAGGAGAAATCTAGGAATTCTTGATCCATTTGCCTGAATTAATTTTCAAATTCCAATGATTTATGGTCAAAATTTCCTAAGAGCTCAATTTCCAACACCTTTCTTGGTCCCAAAAGCTCAAGTTTTTCATTCTAAAAACTCATCTTAGAGCTAAACTCCTTCTCCCCAAAATTCAAAATTTTCTGGAATTTATTCACATTTTTCTTGATTTTCTGAACTTCATGAGTCGACCCCCATGAGTCGACTCAATGGCAAACTTGTAATTCCCAGCAACTTCCAGCGGGCTGAAGGGTTTATATGTTGAATTACTGTTCGTGAGCCGACCCTCACGCTCGTCTTCCTCCTTCCGAAATCCATTCTCCCTTCTCCCATTTGCTCCATTTCCAAGGCTTGAGCTAGTGGAACTCCTCCCGCCTCCTCTCCACCGCAAATAGCCACTCCGAGAAAGGTTCTTTTGTGACCTCTTCCCCTGTTCTTCACGGTTGGAGCGTGCCCTAGCACTCCACCGTCCCTCTCAAATCCACTCATTCTCTCCTCCAAAACCTCAAATCACTCTCTTGTGATCCTTCCTCCACTCTCTCACTTGCTCCTCAAGTCTCCTCGCCTGGTATTGAAGAGGTTATGGCACCAAAAATGAAGCTTCCCCAAAGGAGAAAGTCTGTCCGAGAACTTGAAGAAAGTGTCAGAAGAAAAAGGCAAGCGGCACAGTCCTCCTCTGCTCCCGTTCCAGCTTCAGTTCAAGGTCCTTCACTGTCTTCTCAAACTCCCAGTAAGAACCCTCTCTCAGATAGAAAAGTAGAAACTGGGAAAAACATTGACTTCCGGTTTTTTGAAAGTGAGGGATTTTCTTTAGCAAGTAAGATCAAAAATCAGGGATGGAGCTTTTACTGTTCACTCAAAGAAGTCACCTTTGTTGACCTTGTTAGGGAGTTTTATCAGAATCTTATTTATGGAAATGGGTCAGTAACTTCAACTGTGAAAGGGATTGATATCTGTCTGGATCCTGTCATTATAGGGGAGATTTTACATTTACCTAGTGAAGGTTATGCATACATGGAACTCCCCGTGAAAGAAGAAGGTATAAGTGTTATACTTGGAGGAACCTACCAAGGGAATTTGAATAAACTAGAGGCCAAGATTTTATCTATAGAAATGAGAATCTTACATCAAATGGTCACAAAACTTTTCTTCCCTAGGAGTGGTAGGCACGATCTTCTGTCAGGCAGGGACATATGCATTATGTTTCACATTATCACAGAAACCCCCCTAAACCTCCCAGCACTTATGATAGAGGCCATGAGAGAAACTCTGAACAGATCTAAGGCATATTTGCCTTATGGTATGGCCCTGACTAGAATTTTTAGGAGGTTTGGAGTTAGTTGTGAGGGGGAGGCTCCCACCAAACTGTCTCATGTTGATACCTTCAACCTACACACCTTGCATCGAATGGGGTTCACAAAAAGTGGTGGTGGTTGGATCAGGGGAACTGAGGAAAGAACAGAAGAAAGAGCAGAAGAGAGAGCAGAAGAAAGAGCTGAGGATACAGCAGAAGTCAGAGCTGAAGAAGAAGAAGGTCCATCATCTCCTGTTCATGACATCAGGGCAGCTTCACCAGATATACAGTTCTTTCCGGATCCTGAGGCTGGCCCTTCTGAGTTTACCAGGATACCCACACCTGTGCATCAGCTAGAGAGCAGAGCACCTCCGCCAGAGTTCACACTGTCCGATTATCAGATTGAGCGGATTGCACAGCGTATGGTCTCTTTGATGTCGAGTCAGATGAGCAGTACTTCATTTGTACCAGGGGCTACTTCTACTGATCAGACTTTGACTCCCCACATCTCCACAGTATATCAGATGATGGCAGATCAGTCCATGAGGATTCAGCAGCTTGAGGACACTGTACTGAGACTGACTGGTAGAGTTCTCGAGTTACAGGGGCAGGTCTTCGATTTGGCACATCCTCAGCCTCAGGAGTCTTCGATTGAGGTCACTGATCTCACTGCAGAGGCTGGCAGACTTAGAGGAGCTCTTGAGGGCGGTTATGAGTTACTGAGGAAGGAGATCAGAGGATCAAGTGAGCAAGCTACTACTCAGTTCACTGCACTTCTCCAGGCTGTCTCCAGGGCACTGACTGTACTTGACTCCATCAGACTTACCCTTTCAGTTCAGTCCCTAGCTTCTCAGCGTTCTCAGCCACCCAGTTCCTCCCGTTCGCCTGCTCGTGCCAGTTCTTCCTCTCGTGCCAGAGGCAGACGGGGTCGAGGATGCATCTCAGATCCAGATTCATCTGCTCCTTATCACATTTCTGATGATTCTGATCATTGATCATTTCTAGATCCTAGGTCTTAGTGTTTAGTCCTCTCTAGGATCTGTATTTTTTTTGGGGGGCCATGTATTGACATGAGCTAGTTGACTTTGTATGTTATTTTTTATGTTACAATCTATGTACTGAAACAATTATGGCTTTACCTTTGGAATGATGATTA
>NC_026007.2:47016557-47128652 GCF_000442705.2 Elaeis guineensis | reverse complement strand
TGATTTTCTCTCTCTACTTGATTTTATGAAACCAATGAAGAAATCTTGATCCTATCACTTTGAATCCGATTTGATCTAATAGTCAAACTTTGGATCGTTTAGATCCTAATTATATTTTGATTAGATGAAATTAGATGATCAGATCCAATCTAAACCGTTGAAATATGGTATTCATACTCTTTCTAATTATTGAAATTGATTCTGTATAGGATTGTGGATGTTTGATTATGAGATATCGCGATATGATCTACGAACAAAATTTTGGAAGAAAAATTTATAGAATTATGTGGATTTATTGGAATGCGTTCAAGGTAAATAATGTTTCACTTTTTTTAGATTTATCGGTAAATTATAATATATTTTTCTGACATGATTTGTGAAACGATGCATGAATTGGATGAATGATATTTTGTTATGAAAATATCTTATTTGAAATGTTATGATGAAGCATGATTGAATATATTGATTTCATGATACATTATATTGATTGATTTCGATACTACATGATTATATATTTTATTATCGAAATTAGAATATGAAACATGATTTATGAAGAATTCTGATATAAAAACAATATGAATTGACAACCTGACTATGTAAAGGATCCTGCCAATGGGGGCATATACGTTGGCAATTGATTTGTCCTGAGGGTTTATGTCACCAGAGAGACCAGCGACAAATCGTCAGAGAGACCAGTGGTTCCGAAGGACTTTACTGCCAGATGATTCGCAGCTCACCGCAAGAAGATACGCGGTATTATGACCCTGCCACAGAAAAAATATAGTCGTAGCTCATGGTTAACGAAAAGAATTGAAGAACAAAAGAAATTAAAATCTCGAAAGAAACTTGAATTTTTAAAAAAAGAAATAAATTTGGCATGAATTATATTGCATAATTGGAAATTGATTTCGAATTAATGAACTCTATATGCTTATTTTCTATAAATGATTATTTACTTAAATGTCTAATGAAATCTGTTGAGAAGTGATCATTGCTTACTGGGTTGTCTAGCTCATTACCTCCTATTTTACTATTTTTACAGATGTTGAGGAATTAAGATGATCCAAGATATGAATGAAAGAGTGATCAGAAGCAGAATCTTCATACTTTTATTTTAGGTTGAAAGGCTTATTGAATTTGATGTAAAGTCTATGAATCGTTGTTGAATTTATTGAGATATTAAAGAAAAAAAATTTAGATCGTTATATTTTAGATTTAAATTATTGACTAATTATTTCGCTGTTGTTTTAGAATAGTATGATAAGATGCCTTGTATGCTTATGGAAAGAGTTTTCTATGAGTATGCGGCGGTTGCCATGACCCTCGATTCATAATCTCTGGTCGGGGGCGTGATAATTAAAGTGGTATCAGAGCATAAGTGGATAAATTATGAAACATAGAATCAGATATAGAATGGGTGTAAGTGGATAGACACAAGGGACATTATAGTGTAGATCTTTGATGATTGTAGTGGGAGAAATATTTATGAATTTTGATTAAATATTGAGATTATGTATAAAAGGATCACAAGAGATTATGACATATGGAGTTTGAAATATGATGGATAATCTATAGATTTTGATATGATTAGTTAGATCTTGATCGAAAGTAATCATAAAAGAATTGACATAAAATTTTATTGTGCATTATGGTTATTAATTTGATCATTGGTTAGTCAAGTGAATCGTAAGTTCAAATTCGATGTGAGAATAATACTATGATATTACTTCTAGTTGAGAAGTTGACTATTATTGGCAAGATAAAGATTTGACGATAAAATATTATTCCAAGATGGACTAAGAAAAATCTTTTATGATGCTTGATTTGAAATATTTATCGAAATTAAATTTGGTATGTAGATTATATATAAAGTGGCATATTAGGATGAATGCATATTTGAGGATACTGTAAAGAAACCTATTTCTTATTGATGAAATTGATTATGAGATTGTAGAATATTTATCGTACTGGAATCTTTAATCATCATCCTTAGATCTAGATAATAGATCTTATTATGTCTCTTGGAGACTACATGATGTGTATGAAATTTTAATTTAAAGATTTTGTATCTAAGTTGATCAAGAGATTTTCTGATATTATTGTTGAGGTTGTTAATGAAAAATTGATATCTTTAGATTAAGATAAAAGATCTGATTTATATTTATTTCAAATTAAGGGATCCATGTGAATTTATAATTTAAAAATTTTGGATTTAGAAATTGATATGGAGTTCCTTTGCTTTTGTTAATGAGGTCCCTAATTGAATCTACTATTAAATGAAGATTTGATTTTTAAAGCTTGTATGATTGTTATGAAAGGATATTTGATAGATATTGAAGATTCTGATGATAGAAATTTTAGAAAAAAAAAATAATGATTTAAAATTCTTATATATTCTGATTATGTCCAAATTTGGTGGAGCATCGAAGGATTTTTTTTCATTGATTTGACTTATAAAGATTTTTGATTTAAAAATTTATTAAATTGAATTGATATGAGAATTAAGATTTGATTCATATTGATTTTAGTAAATCTATATGATGGTTTTAAATATGATATTGGACTCAAGGGTTAATCAAGATTATTGTACACCAGTAAAAGTATGAATGAGAATCGAAAGTTAATCTTTGACTTCAATTGAAATTTGAAATTTTAGATCTTTTCTATTGATAAGGTAAAAAAATAATTTGATCAAAATTTTTTTTGGTGAAGCTAAGAAATTTTGATTGTTAGATCAGAGTGCGCAGCGGAAGCATGGTAATCTGGATTACTTTGAGTAAGTCAGGAATGTTGACCCTTTGAGTTAAAAAATTATGATAGATGATATGGTTTGATACAAAAAATTTATTAATATTAGAAAGAATAATATTTAAAATTTTAAATTATTTTAGATATCCTAATGTGATTTTTTTTAAAAGTAGTGCTTCCACCTACTATGCTATAAAAATAATTAGCATCCTAATTCTAGGATGAGTGGACTTTTGATTTTTGATTTTAGATTTAGAATATTTAGAAATAGATTTTTTTCTATCCTAAAATTAAATTTTATAATTCTCTATTTATTAGAAAAAATTTGAGATCGTTTATCGAATAATGATTTCGATCTTAGATTATTATACTCAAATATTTATCTCCAGGATATAATAAAATTTGAAGTTTGGACTCTTTTGATCATTATTATTTCTCTGACTGAATAGAAAAGATTGAGGTTATCTATTGATAATGACGATTGTTCTACAAAAGATGGATTGGAGTTATTTATAAAAATTAATCGATTAATTAAGAGTTGTTAATGTTTAGATAAAAAAAATTGATATACTTACTTAGAATAGTGACATTGATGATTATAAGAAAAATATAGTTTTGATTTAGATCAATTTTTGAGTTATTGATTTTTATTATGGAATGACTTAATGATAAAATTTGCTTCAAGAATTAGAATATTTAAGAGTTTGAGGGTTTGAGTAAGAAAATTTCGATGACTAGAAATAGTGATATTAATTCTAATCAACATTGATGATATTGATCTTTATGAAATGACTTAATGATGAAGTTGCATCAAGAATTAAAATATCAAAAGTTTGAGAATGAGATTGAAATGATAAATCTTCAACCTTTGAAAGTACGAATAAGAAAAAATATTTTTGAATTTTGATTGATTAGGATATCATCAAATGATTCATAGAAGTATGTTTTTCTATCTTATGATGGGTTGAAATTAAGAGTGGTTAATATTTTAAAAATAAATAAATAAATAAATGATGATGAATGAAGTTCTTATGCAAGAATAGAGACATTGACCTTCTTCTATTCACAAGAGATAGATTTGATTTTAATTTGAGTCGTAAGATATTGAACATTAATTTTTACAGAAAATGAGATCTTAATTTCAAAATCTTGAAACATTAAAAATTTTTGAGATATTGATTTTGATAAATAAGAAAATGAATGGTTCCGTTTCAGATAGATATTTGATGTACCGACTTTTTTCTTATGAAAGAATAAATTTATATCAAGAATTAGAATATTAAAATATTTATGGATGAGATTCAAGTAAGTAACTATGAAAACTCAAGCAAGAAAAATTTCGAGGATGAAATTTTTTTAGAGGAGAAGAATGTGATGGCCTAGCCCATGTAACAAACTCAGCCCACCAAAGCCCAAATAAAAAAGAAAAGAAAAAAAACAGAGGAGAAGAACTCCCAAAGGGAGTCTTCTTCCTCCTCTCGTCGGCTCCCAATCGGAGTCGGAAAGAGCCCCCTCCGGCTCTATTTAAGGAGGAGAACCCTCCTCTCTCCCTTCCACCAAAGATCCGAGATCCAGTCGGCAGCAATTGTCGGAAAACCACCGCGGAGACCCGTCCCTGTGTCGTCCAATTGCTCGTCGGAAAAGCCTCACCGGCATCGGAGGTAAGCCTCCTCCCCTTCCTCTCTTCTCTCCTTTCCTTCCCATGCCTGTGTGCACACTCACCGGCGACTGGAGTCGTCGGATTTTGTTGCGGAAGAAACTTTTATTTTTGCCATTTTTCTTTGATTTTCGATGTCGGTGGTCATCGCCGACCACCGGTTTGGCCCTCCTCTTGTCGTTGGGTCGCCCCCCTCCTACCGACGGCCACCCCACACCGGTTGCACCGCCGGCTGGCCAGCCAATAGGGGATTGTGAGATCCCCTGTTTCGGCCTAAAGGAAGCTCAAGAAGAAGAAAAGAAAAGAAGAAGAAGAAGAAGGAAAAGAAAAAAGAAAAGAAAAAGAAAAGAGAAAGGAAAAAAAAAAAGAGAAGAAAAAGAAGAAAAAAATAATATAATAATAATATAATAATAATAAATAAGATTTTCTCTCCTCTCTCTTCCGTGAAGGAAAAAAAAGAAAAAAAAAAGAAAAAAGAAAAGAAGAAAGAAAAATAAAATAAATTAATAAATAATGATATAAATAATAAAATATAAGAAAGAGAGTTTCTCTCTCTTCCCTCTCTCCCTTCAGCCTAAACTAGTATTTTCTCTCTCTAGAATTGGATTTTCTCTCTCTACTTTCTCTCTCTAAAATCCTCTCTCTAGATTATTTTTCTCTCCTAAGATTTTTTAGAATTTTGAGAAGAATGATGATGAATTTAAATGATCCTAGTGATGGATTTTTGATCTGGGATCACCGGATGGTACACCGACATCCACTTTGATCAGATTAGGTATTTTTAAGATTCTATTTTTCATGATTTTATTGAATTATTCACATGATAATCTTAGTATGATTTGATCTGATCAATCTAATTTGTTGAATCATATTGTCTGAAAAATTCAAGATGAGTTTTCTCTCTTTAGAATTTTCTCTCTTTAAAATATTCTCTCTCTTGATTGATTCTCTCTCTAAAAAGATTAGTGAATGAAGAATTTTTTTTAATAGTCCTGATCTGATTCTAATGAAGAATCCTGATCCATGATTGTCAGACAGCGTATTGGCACCCACCTTAATCAGACCATGAATCTTTAGATTTGATCATCCATAATCCCGATCTAGCCATGACTTGATTTGATCATGTTGATTTCACCAATCGAGATATTAGACCAATTGTAATGTTGGATTGTGTCACCTGATCAATTCGAATTGTATCTCATGAATTCTCTCTCCTCTGATTTCTCTCTCTACTTGATTTTATGAAACCAATGAAGAAATCTCGATCCTATCCCTTCGAATCCGATTTGATCTAATAGTCAAACTTTGGATCGTTTAGGTCCTAATTATATTTTGATTAGATGAAATTAGATGATCGGACCCAATCTAAATCGTTGAAATATGGTATTCGTACTCTTTCTAATTATTGAAATTGATTCTGTATAGGATTGTGGATGTTTGATCATGAGATATCGCGATATGATCTACGAATAAAATTTTTGGAAGAAAAATTTATAGAATTATGTGGATTTATTGGAATACGTTCGAGATAAGTAATATTTCACTTTTTCTAGATTTATCGATAAATTATAATGTATTTTTCTGACATGATTTGTGAAACGATGCATGAATTGGATGAATGATATTTTGTTATGAAAATATCTTATTTGAAATGTTATGATGAAACATGATTGAACATATTGATTTCATGATGCATTATATTGATTGATTTCGATACTACATGATTATATATTTTATTATCGAAATTAGAATATGAAACATGATTTATGAAGAATTCTGATATAAGAATAATATGAATTGACAACCTGACTATGTAAAGGACCCTGTCAATGGGGGCATATACGTTGGCAATTAATTTATCCTGAGGATTTACGTCACCAGAGAGACCAGCGACAAACCGCCAGAGAGACCAGCGGTCCGAAGGACTTTGCTGCCAGATGATTCACAGCTCACCGCAAGAAGATACGCGGTGTTATGACCTTGCCACAAGAAAAATATGGTCATAGCTCATGGTTGACGAAAAGAATTGAAGAACAAAAGAAATTGAAATCTCGAAAGAAACTTGAATTTTCAAAAAAAAAATGAATTTGGCATGAATTATATTGCATAATTGGAAATTGATTTCGAATTAATGAACTCTATATGCTTATTTTCTATAAATGATTATTTACTTAAATGTCTGATGAAATCTGTTGAGAAGTGATCATTGCTTATTGGGCTGTCTAGCTCATTACCTCCTATTTTACTATTTTTACAGATGTTGAGGAATTAAGATGATACAAGATATGAATGAAAGAGTGATCAGAAGCAGAATCTTCATACTTTTATTTTAGGTTGAAAGGCTTATTGAATTTGATGTAAAGTCTATGAATCGTTGTTGAATTTATTGAGATATTAAAGAAAAAAAAATTTAGGTCATTATATTTTGGATTTAAATTATTAACTAATTATTCCACTGTTGTTTTAGGATAGTATGATAAGATGCCTTGCATGCTTATGGGAAGAGTTTTCTATGAGTATGCGACGGTTGCTATGACCCTCGATTCACAATCTCGGGTCAGAGGCGTGATAGAAGATATATGAACTTTTGTTTTAAATCAAAAGAGCATGGCTTATCCCAGTATCAAGTTGACACAACATTCATGAATAGATTCGTGAAGAGATATAACTAGATTAAAACACATTCACAAAGAGTATGGCTCATTCAACAATTTGGTGAACCTACTAACAAATGATATTGTCTATGCAAGTACATGTATTAATATGGAAGCATGGTAAGAATTGAAAGCTTACCATGGTTTTTCCAGTGCTTATTAGATCAGAATCATCTATAGGAGGCATGGACAATTTGCTTCTGCAAACTTAGGAGGAATTGTTTATATATAGTAGATGCATCAACAGGATATGATCAAATAGATACAATAAGAAATTACATAGGAATGGATGCAAGAGAATGCTAGATCTACTCATGGCCTACAAAACCCTTCCATTAATGTTTCCTGACATGTAGCAAAGCAAGGACCCAATGGATTCATAAACTGAGTAATTGTATAAATTGGCTCTATGTATAGGTTTTATGGATTCTAGAAAGGTTCTTGCAGCAAAATAAAACTCCGAATCAAAATTATTGATTTCTATCTGATTGCTATCATGTACTCACTTGTCACCATAAAACCAACTCAATTTGTTTATAATTTGTCACTTTTAACTCTAGTTGCCAAGTTTTAAAAATCACTCCTCCTTTGGAAGAATTTGGTGTTCAGCCTTGGCAACTGAACTGATCATTCCACAATGTTAGTCTTATCTGAGTTGTCCCAACATCGTGCTATTCCCAAAAAAAAAAGAAAGAAAGAAAACTCTAATAAAGGCGGAAGTCAGATGACAGGAGCTTACAAACTAAAATCAAATTAGAATCGTTTTACAAGAATTCTTCTTGCTATAAACCTAGTAACATTTTAACTGACAAAAAAAAAATCCTTCCAAAGTGCTAGCATTTCATAAAAGGTTCACATAAAACAACAACAATTCCCCACATATCTAAGACCCTTGTACATGACAAGAGAAAAGAGATATGAGAGAAATTTTGCAGAGAAAGAAATAGGAGGAAAATGGCCATGCAAGCCTGTATACATATTTCCATGTCATTCTTTCATAGGTCCAGACAGGGCATTTGAACGTTGGTTACCTCTGATCTATATAGTAGCCTATTCAAAGGTCCATAGGTCAAAGATCCCCAAACATTATCCACCTAAAAGAAGTGGTGGTAGTAACTCAATCATTGGCAAACCCCTTTTTTTAATGTCGACGACCTTCAAATATAGGAAAGTTTTAGACGGCAATGAGCAAGATATACCATTAAATCAAGTATAAAACATCCATAAATAAGATGCCATAAAGGAGCATATGATTAAATTCTCAGCATCATTAGAAGTTCTCATAGTTAAATACAAATAGTTATTCATAGCTAACCATATTACTGTTTTCCGAACTTGATTGCAATTTATCGAGAAATGTCATTATAGATTTTGAGATATCATAGAACTGTATGATTAATTTAATCTATTGAACTTCCAGACACAGACTAGCCACCCAATTATTAGGTAAATATTCTGAAAATATATTAGAATGTGAGGCATGTCTGTGCAGATTTAACTTAGAGGGCTATAGTGAAATCTTGTTAATACTAGAATTCTTTAGTCATAACCTGGAAATATTACTGCATTTTTAGCCAGCTTTGGTGTAAAAGAATTATTCTGAGTTTGGTTTAAAGAGTTTCTATCATCAAGAACTATTACATTTAATTCTAATAAATAATAATATCTAAGCCTCAGAAAAGAAACAGAAAAGAGATGACTTAAACAGCATATTACAACCAAGATATATATGTGTGCATGCTATCATGTTTTGGTTCCAAGGACGGAGTCAAGTTCAGCAAAATATTACACAAGAACACATACTATTTCATTAGAATAGCTGAAAAAAAATGAGAAATATCATTAGCTCCCAAGAAGCGTTTGCAATAGTAAAAGCTAGAGAAATGCCAGGACCAAATGAAGAGAAAAAACAGAAGAAATAGAGGATTTCTATGACCTATCAAAGAAAAATACAGAGACGGCAAAATATAAAGAAAAATCCAAGGAAAAAAACCAAAAAAATAGAGGATTAAGCCATCCGTGACCTTCAGAAGAAAACCCAGAGAAATAAATCAAGAAAAAACTAAGAAAAAAGGGACCAAATATCCAAGAAAAATTAAAAGAATTGTCTTAGCTTGTGGTCCTTCCTCAATGGGATGGACGGTGGCATGAGGATCCCAATGACCAGGATCTGGAACTACAAGTTGGAGTGGACATTGAAGACGAAAGAAGCTGCCACTAGAGTTGAAGCATAGGCCGGAAAGGTGGAGGACCTCCGAGAGGGCTTTGCCTTGCTCTGGAGATGGATTTGAGATGGAGGGCCTCTCGGAGGGATGGATGGGATGGTGTTTTTCATTTTCAATATGTTAAGATTTGATGTCTTGAGATTTGATCCATAAGGAGTCCATAGCAAGGCTCACGACGATAGAATCCAACAAATTCAAAAACAGTCCAAACGAAGTTCAGATGGAGAAAATACGCACAAAAAAAAATGGCACGATCCATGGAGCAGAGGTGGCCGGCGGCGGGCCGGGGCAGCACGACCCATGGAGCGTGTGTGGCGGCACACGGGCTTGCCTCAAGCGCGGCCCATGCCCAGGAGGGTGTGCATAGGCGTGGCCCGTGCGGAGTTTTTACGTGGTCCACGTGAGGTGCGTGGACTGACGTTCCATGGGGGCATCGCGTGGACCGGTACACCATTTTCCATCGGTTTTCGCAGTCCACGGTGGATCGGCTCTGTTTCTAGGCCCATTTCTCGCGGTCCATGGAGGTTTCTATGGATTACCGGCTCTATTTATGCTATCCAATGGCTAAGAGCTCCGTCGGTCACGATCGGACGGCTGTGATCAGCTCCAGAGAGATCAAGAGAGTTTGACAGCGAGCTGAAACGCAATGAAGCATGATCGAATGGTCAAATTCTGATCTGAGGCACGATCGGACGATCGAAAAGCTTCTGGAGCTCTGATTAAACTGTTACTTCATTTTTGACTTGTTTTAGGCTTAATCTAAGGTCTTTAAAATCCTGTGGGCGAAACAGAGATTGTAGGATGTTATGTGGTGGCAGTCGGTAGAGAATCTTGTGGTTCGACAACAGTAGAGAGTTGTGAGAGACAGAGGATCTTTTTAGATTCTAGTGAGAGCTTTGTAAGGGTAGTTTCTATTTGAAAAAAATTGTGTATAAGAGTTGAGAGTGTGAGATTCTCCTCTTGTACTTGTTCTTTTTCATAGTGAAGCTTTGCATGCCCCATAGAGGTAAGTCTTGGACTGATCCATGTATTTGATTTTTTTTTATCTTATATTTATTTTTCTTCTTTCTTTTTCTTGCTAATCGGATGCAACGTAAGTGGTATCGAGAAGATCCTATGGTGGTGATGTCCTGGCCAGACATCCCCAACACAATGAACAAAGTAGGTTTAGTTATCCAAAACAACAATGAATGCTGTAGAGATCATGTATCTAGTTGGCCTCTAATGGGAGGATTTTGCTAATTAATGAAATAACGAAGCATAATGATAGAAAAGTTTTTATGTGCCTTTTTTTTATTTACCAGCATGAAAAATTTTAAAAGGAAATTGGCACCAAAGTTCTCAAAACGAACATCAAAGCACTCCTTTAAGGCTTGACAAAAAGGTCACCCATATCCATATGATAGCCAAAGCTCACCATGAACTCCAAAATACATGAATGAGTCAATGGCTGGATATAGTGATGTGATTGTGAATCACTGACCACTTCATATCATTTCAAGCAGGCTGAGATGATGTGTATGCTTGATCTTCCATTGCCAATGCGGTGTCCACTTGATAGCAATCAATTTTTCTGGTGATTTGATCAAAATGTTTCATAAAGAAGAAAAAAAAAAGAACTTTCTGAAGGAGTTCCTAGTTCTTGGGGCTTCAACCTCTATAGTGAAAATTGCTTTCACGGGCTTATAATCGGATTATCTAGACTTGCATCAATCATTGAGATAGAATCCGGTCACATGCCTATAGATCCATCACACATGCTAATCCCTGGTTATCAACAAGTCAGCGATAAGAACTAATTGGTTTCAACGAGAGTGAGATGTTAGTGACTGCCATGCTGGAGCTCATATTTTCTTGCCCTTTTTGCCTTGAATGCACCCATAATATGGATCTGAGTTTGGATAGTATTTGTACATGGGAGAAAACGCAATGGAACTCTCATGCCAACCTTCAAATGCCCAACCCTTTGAGACCTTCCCCCTCAACTGTGAGTTTGGAGAGTAGTATTTTCTATTACCTGATCTTTCTCTAACAAAATGTTCCACTCCTTTGGTCCCTAGTGTACATGTTTTGGCCATCGGCAAAGAGATTTGGTAGTTCATGTCTCCAAGCAAGATTATTCGATTACGTGGACTGGAAACAAAAAAAAAAAATCTTGGTGATTAATTTTTTCTTTGAAAGAAGTTATGAGTACTTTTTAAAGTATCACATAAATAATAATAATAATAATAAAAAAGGCTTGTATTGGCAAGGACATAAAATGTCCTTCCTGAATATTGTGCCATTTGGTGAGAACATAAACTATGCTCGTTTACAATTACTACTTTCAGCAAGAATACATGATATCCTAACATAGACATCCTGACTGATCGGTACTTGGATATGAGAGAAAGGACTTGAAAGCATCGAAAATCTAGTTGACTGCATCATAACTTAGATGATTCGACACTGCTGAGCTAGAACGGCTATAACTATCTCATCCGATTTCAGAATCGTTATTATGATCCCATTCCGAAAAACTCTTTTCGAGCTCTATGAGGTTGATGCTTTGCCATCACTATAAATTTTGAAATCTAATTCAATCGTCTGATAGATC
This sequence comes from Elaeis guineensis, assembly GCF_000442705.2. Taxonomy (NCBI): domain Eukaryota; kingdom Viridiplantae; phylum Streptophyta; class Magnoliopsida; order Arecales; family Arecaceae; genus Elaeis; species Elaeis guineensis. The sequence continues at coordinate 47,116,772 of NC_026007.2, read as the reverse complement.
AATAGGAGTACGCAAGAGTCCTAATCCGATATGAAGTCTAGTTTTAATTTATTTTTATTTTACTTTATTTCGAATTCTCTCTTGTAGTTGAATCAGGACTTTTAGTCTACAAATAAGGCCCCCTGGCCAACATTGTAATAAGTTTATTTGAGTTATTAAAATAAAATTTCAGAGAAGAGAGTTTTTTCTTTCTTTTATCATTTTTCCTTTGTTTCATGCGTCTTCTTCCTCCCTTTCTACCTAAATGTAGCCCTGGGCTACATTAATTGGTATCAAAGCCTAGTGATTTGTTGAGCGATGATTCTTTGTTGCAGTCCAGATGGTAGGTGATGGTCGTAAGAAAAACTAACCTGCGAATCAGGAGACAGCCCATAATGAAATCATGCTGCAGAAACGGGACCTGATGATAGAGGCTGAAGATTTGAGGAGACAAGTGGCAGATATGACTGCTCGTCTTACCCAGTTAGAAAATTTGGATATGAGACTTGAAGTAGAACTAGAAGATCTGTGATCTGATGGGGATCTTTCAAATTTCAATAACCCCTTTCATAAGGATGTTCCCACAAGCTGGCGAGAAGATCATGGCGATTTGTTCTAGCGATCAGCCTGCTGGTTTGATTCTATAAGAGTAGATCTACCTGCATATTCGGATGGTCTATAAACGGAGGTATTCTTTGATTGGCTGGATCAGATCAAACGTATCTTCGAGTATAAGAAAGTACCCGATGATAAAAAGGTAAAACTCATTACCTTAAAATTAACTGGTCGGGCTTCCTTTTGGTGTCAATGGTTGAAAAAAATCAGGGAGCACAAAGGTAAACTGAAAATACAGGATTGAGAGAAAATGAAGAAGGCATCGAGGGAGCAATTTTTATCCTTTAACTATATGTAGTCCTTATACCAGCATCTGCAGAACTTTTATCAAGGGTCTCGATCCGTGGATGATTATATAGAAGAATTTTACCAATTAGTCATGCGAAACGATCTGATGAAGAATGAAGAACAAATGATCGCAAGATATCTGGGAGGACTATGGCAGCAAATCCAGGATGCTTTGAGGCTCTACATCCTATGGACCATCAAAGAAGAGTACCACCGAGCTGTAGTCGTTGAGGAGCAGCTGCGATGAAGACCTGTATCCAGATCTGAACCTCCCCACATAGCAATCAAGCGAGGGAAAATCAAGAGGACATGTGCCGTAATACTACTAACCCTCTTGTTCATATTGCAAATATAAGATCCTGAAATCCAATCTTAGTTGGATCATCAAATCTATGGTGTTACCATTATGGTGAGATTTGGCATACATCACTACTATAAAAAGAGGCTATAGCAGTGGTTATACGACAACGATTTCGAAAATCACTGTCATAGAATCTACAGCAGTGGTTATTTATAACCGCTGCGGTAGGTCAAACCTACCGCAGCATTTCATAATAACCACTGTCATTGATGATCGTTGCCATAGGTCTGACCTACCACAACGGTTATTACGAACCACTGCAGTAGGTCTGACCTATGGCAACGGTTATATATAACCACTGCCATAAGTCTGACCTATAGCACAGTTATTTGTAACCGCTGCAGTAGGTAATATTTGCAACCACTGCGATAGGTAAAAAGTTTGTCGTCTCATAACTTTTGATCTAGATATCGATTTTTAGCAAATTTTTTTTTTGATTTCATATAACTTTTCAAGATCTACATGACTGCGATGATGATTTTACAAAAATATATCGTTTTATCCCTCAAATTAGAGTTTTAAAGAAATTTAGTTGATACTTACCAACAATTTTGGATTATTACGTGAACCTGTAATAGTGAAATCAAATTTTAAATACATCTTCATCATTTATTATCTAAATAATTATCATTAAAATATCCTCACAAAAGATCATCTCGATTTGACAGTCCTAGCTTTGTCGATCATTAAAATTTGATTTCGACGATCATAAACAACCGCATGATGATCTGATAGTAGAGACTATCGATGGATTCAAAAATTTATGATGATGATATCAGTGATATTTATAACATACTATCAAAATTTTACTTCAATCGGATATCATTAGTATGGTCAATTTAGCATGGGATGATTTTGATTATTGAATGAAAAATGAGTGATCACAAGGCCAATCAACGTTCGATTGAGATGATTTTTTGGATAAATAATTTTTGTTAATATTTTAATCATTTGTACGGTGATGATCATAAAATTCAAACCATATGTATATGTTGAAATTTACTTGAGCATATTTTACAAAAGCATAAGTATAATTACTTAAGAAATTTAAGAATGAGTAGCAAGTGACATATAGTTTTAGATCGTTCATATACGTATGGTTTGAATTTGATGATCATCACCATATAAATAATTAAAGTAGTAACAAAGATTATTTATTTAAAAAATTATCTTAATCAGACATCGTTTCATCTTTTGATTGGTTATTTTTTATTTAACGATCGAAATCATGTCAGGCTAAATTGACCATGATAATGATGTCCAATTGAAATAAAATTTTGATAATGTGTTAAAAATATCATCGAGATCATTGTTGTAAATTTTTGAATCTATCGATGATCTCTATCTATCAGATCATCATATGATCGTTCGTAACCATCAAAATCGAATTTTAATGATCGACATATCTAGAGCTGTCGGATCGAGATGGTTTTTTGTGACAATACTCTAACGATAATTATTTAGATAATGAATGATGAAGATAGACTTTAAATTTTAAAATTATATCATATTCAAAGAAAAATAAAAAAAAATTATATTCTGCCTCTATAGCAGTGGTTGCGCAATAACCGCTGCTATAGGTCTATAGTAGTGGTTTACTAACTGCTGCTATATCTTAACTTATGGCAGCGGTTATCATGAATCGCTTCCATAGATTGACCTACGGCAGTGGTTGCCGATAACCGCTGCTATAGGTGACCTATAGCAGTGATTATTTATAACCGTTGCGATAGGTCCAAAATATGGTTTGTAATAGTCCCACATTGATTATGAAAGAAATAAATAACTTGTATATAATGACTTGAGGGCTTAAGCATTTTGCGATCTCTCTCCTTACTCGGGCCCCATCGCCAACGCCCGCATGCACAGCACTGCTGGCCCATGCCACCCGCCGCCGCCACTGCCACCGTCGCGGTCCGCCACCCATCATCGCTATCGTGGGCCCGTCGTTGCCTCCACCATGGTAGGCCCGCACTGTCTGGTGCCACTGATCGTTGCCGCAACCCCCTCCCATCGGTCGGCCATCGGTCGATCATTTTGACAGGTCAAAGGCTATGGCAACGGTTTGGCAACCGCTGCCGTAGAATCTATGGTAGCGGTTGGCATAATTGCTAGCATAGATTTAACTAGGATAGTGATTTGTCAATCGCTACCGTAGCTTTACGGCAGCTATTGGACAATCACTGCTATATCTCTATGGCAGTGGTTGCTATAGCAGTCGTTTCAAAACCACTATCATACCATGTCTATAGCAGTAGTTGATACAACCACTGCCGTATTCCAAAAAATCACTGTCATAGCCTATGATAATGGTCATAGTCGCAGCGGTTGGCATAACTGCTGCTGTAGGCTATGACAGCAGTTTTTTGAGCTACGACAGCGGTTTTCAACCGCTACCATAGTCCTATTTTGTAGTAGTGCATGGAATAACTATAAAAAGCCTGTTGGATGAACCGAGAAGCAGTTGCTGATTAAGAAAGGAGGACCATCTGAAGAGGACCAAGAACCTATCTATGATGAAGGGGACGAGGAGGAGGATGATTTCATGCTATTTGGAGATAGAGGTGAACTCTAGTAGTTCGAAAGAGGTTGCTCGCTCTGAAAGAGGAAGAAAATTAGAGATGGACCAACATTTTTCATACATATTGTACAATCGAGAAGAAGGTCTGCAAAGTTGTTATTAATAGAGGAAGCTGCGAGAACATCATCTCTCTGGAGGCAGTCACGAAGCTGAACTTGACCACCAAGAAGCATCCTCATCTATATAAGCTACCCTGGTTCTGCAAGGAAAGCGAGATGGTTATCAATAGTCGTTGCCTGGTATTGTTTTCAATTGGACAGAAGTACTACGATAAAGCCTGGTGTGATGTTGTTGTTATGGATGCTTGTCATCTATTTTTAGAGAGGCAATTGCAATATGATCGTAGTGCTACATATGATGGACATTGAAACACCTACACATTCTAGAAGGACAATCAAAAGATCACCTAGGCCCTGACGAAAGAGGAGGACCTTCCTAAATCAAAGCCAAATAGCAACATCAATCTTCTGACAAAGCACTCCTATCTGAAGGAAGCAGCGGAGGTCGGCTACATCTTAGCGGTGGTGGAAAAGGACAAACTAGCTGAAAACAAAATTCCATCCCTGGTATGTCCTACCCTTCTAAAGTTTTCTGATGTTTTTTCTGAAGAATTGCTTGCAGGACTGCCTCATAAACGAGATATTCAGCATTACATTAATCTTGTTCTAGATTCGAACCTACCAAACAAACCAGCTTATCGCATGAGCCCTACTGAACACCAAGAGTTGCAACGGCAGGTCCAGGAGTTACTGGACAGAGGCTACATTAGATCAAGCATGAGTCCATGCGTGGTGCCTGCTTTGCTGGTTCTAAAGAAGGATGATTCATGATGCATGTGCATAGATAGCAGAGCCATCAATCGAATCACCATCAAGTATGGATTTTTTATCCCAAGACTGAATGATATGTTTGATAAACTAATGAGAGCCAACATCTTTTCGAAGATTGATCTAAAAAGTGGCGACCATCAATTGCGGATTCGACTTGGGGATGAGTGAAAAATAGCCTTCAAAATGAGGGATGGCCTATACGAATGGTTAGTGATGCCGTTCGGACATTCCAATGCATCGAGCACCTTCATGAGACTGATGAACCATGTGCTGCAGCCATACATCAATCAATTTACCGTGATTTATTTTGATAATATTCTTATATATATCCTTACTTTGAAAACTTACCTGCAGCACCTTAAGGAAGTCCTTGGTACCTTATCGAGAGAGAATTAATTTGCTAACACCAAGAAGTACAGTTTCATGGTGAATAGTCAACCTTCTTGGGCTATATCATCTCTTTGGAGGGGCTACAAGTAGATCTGTCCAAGGTGCAAGCCATCCAAGATTGGCTAGTTCCATGCAACATCACCGAAGTGTAGAGTTTTTATGGCTTGGCATCCTTCTATCATAGATTCATCCAAGGATTTAGGTCCATCATGTCTTCCATGACAGATTGCACGAAAAGAAGGTATTTCCAATAGATCCCTGAAACATAGACTGCCTTTGAAGCGATCAAAGAAAAAATTGCTTCTACTGATGTTCTTTCTTTATCAGATTTTTTCAAGGTCTTTGAGGTGGAGTGTGACACCTCTTCTACAGGCGTTGGTGGAGTTCTTAGCCAAGAGGGGCAACCTGTTTGCTTCCATAGTGAGAAGTTATCAGGTTCGAAATTAAATTACTCCACATATGATGTTGAATTTTATGTTGTGGTTAGCGTGCTTCGGTAATGGCGGCACTATCTAATCCAGAAGAAGTTCATCCTTTACACTAACCATGAGGCCCTGAAGTACATCAATGGTCAAGAAAGCTGAGTCGTAGGCACGTCAAGTGGGTGAATTATTTGCAAGAGTTTCACTTTGTTCTAAAGCACAAATCCGGTGCTCAGAATCGAGTAGCAGACGCGCTAAGTAGGATAGCCAAGCTGCTAGGAGTTCTTTATGTGGAGATAATCAGATTTGATACCTTGAAGGATCTTTATGCCAGCGATCCAGACTTTGGTCCAATTGCATGATGGATTTTTGTTTCGAGGTATGCAGCTTTATATTTTCGATTGCTTTTTGTAAGAGAAGATTGTACAGGAGCTTCATAATGAAGTCCACTTTGGTAGAGACAAGACCCTCATGCTAATCCATAGCAAATACTACTAGCCAAAATTAAAGCATGACGTAACCATATTTGTGGAGGGATGTCAGGTTTGCCAAGTATCGAAGGGGATGGCGATGAATACTAGACTATACACTCCTTTACTTGTTCCAAATCATCCATGGGAGGAGATTAGTATGGACTTCATATTAAGACTACCTGTGACCCAGAGATGGTGCGATTCCATATTAGTTATGGTAGACCAATTTTCAAAGATGGCTCACTTCATTGCCTGTCGCAAGACCATGGATGCTTTAAATGTTGCTCAACTATTTTTTAAGAAAATTATGCATCTCCATGGAGTGTCCAAGTCTATTACATCAGATTGAGATACAAAATTTATGAGCAACTTTTGGAGGAGCCTGTGGAAAAGATTAGGTAGAATCTTACAGTTCAGTTCAGCCTATCATCCTCAGATAGATGGTTAGATCGAGTCAGTCAACAGAAATTTGAAAAATTTATTGAGTCTTGCTGGTGAGTACTCGAAATAGTGGGACTTGGTCTTGGTGCAGGTTGAGTTCGCTTCAACCATTCAATGAACCGAACCACAGGCTACAACCTGTTTCAGGTCTTCTACGGATCGAATTCGAACTGTGTTCTAGACTTAACTCCCATCACTTCGAGTAGGCGATCCAATGCGAAAGTTGAAAATTAGGTTGAAAAAATTCAAGCTATCCATTAGTTAGTCAAAGAATAGAATGAATTCAGTAATGCTAAATACAAAGAGGCCGTGGACAAGTATCGAAAGAAGATAACTTTTGAGGTCGGCAATTATATGTGGACTATTCTGATCAAGGACTGATATTCAGTAAGAGAATACAACAAGTTGAGCCAACACAAGATCAGTCTCCTCAAGATAGTCAAGAAGGTCAATGACAATGCCTATCAGTTGAAGTTGCTCAACCATCTTCGAATCTCTGATGTATTCAATGTGAAGTATCTAATTCTTTATACAAGTGATTCATTAAATGAGGAGGCTTCTAACTCGAGGATAAGTTCTTTTCAATTTGAGAAGGATGACATAGACCTCCTGACTGATCAGTACCTGGATATGAGGGATAGGATCCGAAAGAGTTGAAAATCTAGTTGACTGCATCCGGACTCAAATGATTCGATACTATCAAGCTAGAACAGTCATAACTTTCTCATTCGATATCAGAATCGCTATTATGACCTCATTCTAGAAAGCTCTTTTCAAGCTCTACGAGGTTGGCACTTCACCGTCACTATAAATTTTGAAACCTAATTCAATCATCTGATAGGTCAACGGGAGCGTGCAAGAGTCTGAGTCCAACATGGAGTCTAGTTTTAATTTATTCTTTAATTTATTTTATTTTAAATTTTTTTTTATAATTGAATCAGGATTTTTAGTCTATAAATAAAGCTCCCTGACCAACGTTGTAATTAGTTTATTCAAGTTATTGAAATAAAATTTTAGAGAAGAAAATTTCTTCTTGCCTTTGCCATTTTTTCTTTGTTTCGTGCGTCTTCTTTCTCCCTTTCTACCTAAATATGACCCTAAGCTGCGTTATATCCTCATATATATAAAAATTATCCCATTTGATGAGGGCACAAAATGTCCTTGTTTAAAATCACTACTTTCGGAAAGGACGTGTAATGTCCTTGCCTAAACGTCCAACTTTTGGCTATATAGTCCTTGCTAAAAGGTTGGCTTTGAAATATTTGTCAAGGACTTGACTATATTCTTACCGTACATTGCATCTTAGGTAAGGATTTTTCTTGTCGTTGTCATAAAGTCCTCGCAATCCTAAGATTTTTTGTAGTTTGGACTTTTATCTTAGTAAATCGGAACCTTCTCTATAGAGATCATTCAATTGATCTATCACCTCTGATTGATCCTGTCTCACTGAAGGAAATTCATGAAGCTATTTTCTCATTGGGTAGCACAAAATCACTCAAGCCAGATAGTTTCTCACTTCTTTTCTTTCAGAGAAATTAGCATTTAATCAAGGATGATCTTCTATTTCTTCTAGAAGACTTTTACAAGGGTTGTTTTGATCTTGAGTGGCTCAACTATGTCTTCGTCACTTTGATCCCCAAGAAAGATGTTCTTCTTTCAACACGAGATTTCAGGCCTATAAGTCTTCTAAACAACCTCTACAAGACTATCACCAAAATCCTCTCCTCTCCCCTAGCCAAGTTTCTTCCTTCTCTAGTGGGTAATTCTCAATCAACATTTATCCAAGGAAGATCTAATCTAGAGAACTTTTATGTGCCCAAGAAATCTTGTCTTTATGAAGAAGAACAATTAGACTTTGAGAAGGCTTTTGACAGGCTTAGTTGGAAATTCATTTTGGATTTGCTCTATGGTAGAGGCTTCCAATAGGTGACCTGGATTGATGCGCTTCTCTCTTTGGCGTTGGTGGTGGTTCTTGTGAATGGGTCTCCAGGAAGATGGTTCAAGTGCAAACAAGGCCTTAGATAAGAGACCTCCTCTCTCCAACCTTATTCATTTTGGTCGCTGATGTACTTTCTCGAATTTACAAACAAGTTGGAGATGTGGGTCCAGGAAGGATTGGATTTAAGCCATACTTTTCTAACCTTAGAAGCCTCCACTTCGCAGATGACACTTTGCTTTTCAATGCAAGGAAAAAATAGCGTTTAGTGGTAGTAGAAGCTACCCTCCTTGGGTTTGAACAAGTTTCTGGACTCAGGCTAAACTTTCATAATAGCTCATTGATTTGTTAAAACATAGAAGATGAACCTTAATCAATCGCAATGAAGGTTCACTACCATTCACCTATTTGGGCCTCCCTCTCGTTAATAAAAGGTTACCTAGATATTGCTGGACGCTGTTGATTAAAAGGATCAGCTCCAGATTAACAGCATGGAAAGTCAAATTTCTAAATGCGGCGGGCAAGCTCATCTTGATAAATGCTAGTTTTTTCAACTCTACCAAACTAATTTATGACTATTTTCAAGCTGCCATGCTGGGTTGTGCATTGTATTAATAAGTTGAAGTGGTCCTTTCTATGGAAAGGTAAAGAGAGCTCCTATGGATTCAATTGCTTGGTTAATTGGGATAATATGGCATGCTGTGATAAAATAGAATGTGGCTTAGGTATAAAGAATATCGATGACCTAAACATGGCTCTCGTATCTAAGTGGGCATGGAAATTACTCAAAGGACTGAAGGCTCCATGGATGTGACAAATAAAAAATGCTTACTATGCCAGCGGTAAATTTGGTTTCAGAATCCAAAAATTCTTATACAAGGCATCAACAATCCAGAAACATGTTTGCAAAGATCCGGAGTTTTTTTTTTTTGTACTGCATTTCTTTCAAAGTTAGAAACAGTGTCAGCATATGACCATCGGAAGATTCTTGGGTGGCCAGTGTACCTCTGGCTTCTCTCTTTCACGAGCTTTATGAGCAAGAAATCCAAAGAAATTCTTCGGTGGCCGATCATTGGAGCTGGATATGGCAAACTAGGAATATCAAATTTCACAGACCCCCATCCTACCTCCTAGCAAAACAAGAAGAAGATCTCCTCCAACTTCTAGAGCCAATAAGACCATCAAGAATTGTGGATTGCATGCCAACATGGATGGAAGCTTGCTAATGATGGGATGTTCGTTGGCTCTTCACTCTATAAATTCATCAACGACGGAGTTCTACGGTCATTTTACAAGACGATTTGGAAAGCACGAATTCCCAAAAAGGTGAAAATCTTCACGAGCCTTGCTTTGAAAAATAGAATACACATGGGGAAGTTTTGATGAAGAAAGGTTGGGGTTGTGGTACGGAATATAGTCTTTAGTTTTTTGTGGTGCTCCAAATGAAACAATCTCACATCTGCTGGTGAGATGCTCCTTTGCGTGAAGTCTTTGGTTCCTTAACAATCTCACATCTGAATACAAGACGTCGAGATGTGCATGGGATCAGTTGGCATTGGCGATATGTTGGCACTTATGGCTGGAAAGGAATTTAAGAATATTTCTGCAAAGAAAATCAAGCATACACTATTCTTCACAAGGGGGCAACTTATCTGATGGTAAATCTCTTCAGAGCCCCAAGGCTTTGTCAAGTTTGCACCAACCTATGATCAAAGAGAGCTGACACTCAACAACAAGGGTGAAGTCTTGTTGTTTGACATAGGAATCTTGTTCCCCTGTGCAATCCACTCTCTCCTTTTCCTAGTACCCTTTTTGTACTCTTCTCTGTAATTATCTTTTTATCTTCTAAATGCTGGGTGGTATGCTTTGCTTCCCTTATCGTCAACAAAAAAAAAAAAAAAAAAATGCAAGCAATCAAGATTTATAAGCAAGGAGCCATACTAATCTGTTCTTCGTGGGAAAGAGAAACCGATGAAGCAGTACTTGGCTCACAATTTAACTAGCAAAGTAAAGGATGCTTATCAAATATAGAAAAAAATATTAATTGGGATTGGCTTAATTGGTTTGTAGTACCATACGAATTGGACAGGAATAATGCCCATGAAAGATGGTTTTGACGGCCATGTAAGAGAACCGAAGTCTTGATTCCTTGAAAACGGGTAGTTTGAGAAATAGAAAAAGTGGAGCCATGATATAAGCTGGAATCATACCCTTTGTGCATTGCATTTATACATGAAGATGATTTAGCCTGCATACATAAAGTACTTGTGTAATCAATAATATTTGTAAGCTATTTATACATGAAGAGAGAAATGCTCTATGAGCTTGTTGGTTGATTGGACACAAAATATGATAGACTTATGACTTGGCATTCACACCCCATACTGACCTGCAGGCATTACTGTACATATGGTGGTTCTTAAGTAGGACCAGATAGGAATCCCAAGCCTTGAGCCAAGTTCTAAAGTTTGTATACATGATCACTCAGATAGCTGGTAAAAACCTGTTTGATGGACCGAAGTGAACAAATACAGTATAGGAGTTGAACGAATCTATACAAAGACACCTCAAAATGCAAAGGACCACGCTATAGGCCAATTCGAGGGATACGATCAAAAGCAACTATTATGGAATAGGCTAAAAGGAGGCTAGAAACAGGTCAAGACCAATCGGCATGATTATTTGTTTGACGGGCAGCACAGGATCTAACCATAGCCCCAGCTGTGCCCTATCCAATCTTATCCATCTTCTTCTGAATAGGTGGTATAATGATAGCAAAAACTTTTGAGGCTCAAGATATCTGAATTTATGCTATTCTAATAACCAACTTCTTTCAATCATCCTCTTTCTGGCTAATTCAATATAGGAAATAAACTAGTACATCCATCTATCATCACTAGGCTTGTTGCTACTCTCCACCAATGACCAAGTTTTTTTTGGCACATCTGTCTCTTTCTATACAGTCAAAACCAAGATCCACCTTAGATTTGACTGAGCATCGATTGATCTTGATTAAGTTTATATTTATTATGCTTCAAATTTAGCCAATTGGGGATAAACACATGTGACCATAATAAATGGACAATCTGTGTCTTTGGATTTTCTACAAATAGTATCGTTGGAAATTTGAGTTTTAAAACTTAAAAGAGCAAGGAGATGCTTATTTAGTTATTTTGGGTGCGGTGGTATTATTTTTGTATCTAATAATAGGCATAACAAGGATACAAACATGTTAAGCATGGGGTCAAAGGAGCCCTGGCACAATGTTGTGCTCTCAATTGCTACTTTCTATTCATTATTTTTCTCTTTCCTTTACTTGACCTTTTTTAAAAAAAAAAAATGGCAAGAGTAAACTAACAACATTGAGTTAGGGAAAGGCTCAATCCCATATCATTGGTACCAATCTTCAACAATTTTATCAATTGAAGTAGTTGACTGCCCCTTGGTATTAAATATAGACATTCCGCTTGATTACTATAAGGACATGAAGTCAAGCAAAATGTCTGGATGCTCTTATTGAGGCTAGAAATTAAGCGCGTAAAGATAAGACCTAAGCAAGCAAGACCTCTTGATGAGATAAGCTTATTTTTTTTTTTTTCTTCTTTGACATAGAGGTTGAGGGAGAGAGAGAGAGGGGGAGGGGAGACGGAGAGAGAGAGGGGAAATATAGATGTGCTTGAAACTTGGAGAGAGAAGGGGCATGAAATTAATCTTATGGGATATAGATGTGCTTAAACCACTTGATGTGCATGTCTGGCTTGCATTTGTTAACTATAGCCTACTTAGATGAGTTAAAGATTATGTTCTGTTTCTATCAAAAAAAAAGATTATGTTTTGTTTGAAAAAAAAAAAAAAGAAAGAAAGGATCATATTAAACAGTATAAAGACTTCATCACTTCACACAGACTTTTAACAGATCGAGCCACTGCCGACAACACACACACAAATGAGACAACTTGGAATTGAACTCTTGTCCCTCGTCTTTGTACTCACCAAGCCAAGATTCACTAGCACCACCTTTGCATGTTTCAAGTGCACTTAACACAGTCTCAATGGAAAACATAATTTCTTCTAGCTGTGGAGGATGGAACAACATCTAGTGTTTCTATTGAACCCACTATGTCAATTTTGCCAGAACGTTAGTACATGTTCAAGTGCCCATTCCTGTAAATAACTGTGTGACGTAGCAAAGAAGTAAATATCTAAGCCCAATGCAATAAACAGTGGGCCCAGAGCTTGTAATGAAAACTTCTAACAAAGAGTACAGGATTAGGAGCCAAGCCAAATGGACCACCTCTAGTGATAGTCATCCAATCATGCTAGTCGACTTAATAGTGAACAGCACAACGATTGCTTCATTGGACAAAGTTATAATATATATACACGGATGACATACTTTAGATTAGCTGAAAAAGTTATTAACAATTTTAAAATCAATGACAAACCATCAAATTGAAGATCAAAATCGTTGAACATAATCTATATTACAAAGAAACCAAACTTTATATATCTTGGTGATCTCTAACATATGCATCAAGTTGGTACAAAATGAACAATATAATATTATGGTAAAATACATGATAAGATAAATAAATCGAAAACCTAGTTTATTGACCATGTTCTAAACATCTTAAAACATGAGTAGATTTAAATTCATTATATTTTTTTTCATGATCATATCACAATAAATATAGTACTCATGCTCTTAAAACCATCTATTTTGATACTTGATGATTAGGCTAGAGAAAAAAAATACCAGAATTTTGGTTTCTTTGTAGTTTTATAGTGTAAATCAAGTTCAGTAGTTTGGATCCTGAATTTGGATTGTACATCATTGATTTTAAATAATTAGTTCCTTTTTTTATGAGTTAATTTATCTATGTGTGCGTACATGTGTGCGCATATACACATACATATGTACATACGCATGCATGTATGTATATGCGTGTGTATGTACATACATATGAATATTAAAAGAAAGGTAGACATGATTCATTTAAATTAACCGAATCTTGAAATATGGTGATTGATGATGGTGTGAATCAGGGCTTGAACACCCGCTTCTCTGTATCCAGAGGTTGCGGATTTAATTTTTAGATAATGCATCTTCAAAAATTGGACCTTATGATTATAGCGGACCAGTCCCTACCCTTTTCTCGGAAACAAAAAGGAAGGTTGATGGCAGGATTTGGACCCAAATCACTAATATATAACTTCGATCTGATAATTTAAACCAAGAAATTACGAGTTGGCACCCTCCTTCACCAGAGTACTTTAAGGGTGGCCTTAGATAACAAAGTTAGGCATCCTCTACCTATGCTTTTACGTGGTTGGTACTGAATCAAACTCAGACATTAACGCATTAGCTTAGGTGGCTTTTGAGCTTGAGTAGAAATTTTTGGACATGGGTTTGGCATAGTGCACAAGGTTAGGCATGCCCGTCAAAAGACTCCAATTATAGCCTGAGCCCAGCTTGAACACTCCCTTGTATACATATCTGACCTTGGGGTTGAACTCATGAAAGCTACACCATGGGCTAAGCATTGCAATTCTTAGTTTTATTTTATATTGACCAGGTTTCTTTCGATTAAATTACTCTCATGATGCCAGTGGTTAATCACCGAAGGCATTTAAATTGTTTTTATATGGTCAACGAACGTTTACCTCTAGAAGCTGCATTACTTGTTTGAATAACATTACTTGTTTGAATAACACATGAGAGAAGAAGGCACTTGACATTGTATATACACAAAGGCATTTCTTTTTCTTCTTCTCAAAAAAAGAAAAAAAAAAAAGGTGCTTTGTTTTCTTCTGATTATATTACTCTCATGATGGCTATTGTTTATCTTACAAGGTGTTTGAATTGCTTTTATTATGATCAGTGGATGTAAACCTCTTGACCCTTATGAGAAGAAGACAACTGCATGGCAAAAATTCCGAGTTTTTGAGGGGAGAATCCCATTTCCATCCACTCCACTTATATATACTCCAAGATTACACCCTTGTTCTATTCTATCAGTAAGAGATAGAGAAACAAGAAAATTTCAGCCAGAAGAGGGGCTATATTAATCAAATTATAATGAGAAAATAAGTTAATCCGATGAGATATCACAGCCACTCTTGCTTCATCACATGCATCGCATTTGCCAGATGCTACTTAGTAATTGACATCAAGGATAACTAGGGGCTATATGCAATTTATGTTCTAAATGGGATTAAGATGAGTACAACAATATTATTCATATAGTTATATAAAGAGGTACTCATTATTTTTTTAAATATTGGTTCTTTCCAGCACCACCCAAAACCAAAAAGAATGGTTTAGCAAGGGAAGATACACACCTTGTAGAGATTGTAAACCATTAATTATTCTATACATACATTCAATTAGGCATAGAATCAATCAATCCCATAATCTTAGAATTCATATTTTCATATAATGCAAAAAATACATACCTTTGTGCATATTGTCCGTTGATGAAGTCGATTATGCAGTTGCGGAGGAAGATTTGATATCTCTCTCCCTTGACCCTTTCCTTAGTGATGGAGATCTTTATTTTGAGGCTTTTTCTTTGTAAGAATGATAATTGATTCTTTCTTTTTTGTTGTTCTCGGTTGAGAGAGGACCAAACTCTTATTTATATATAGAGTGGGTGGTAACTTCCATCAAATTACCAAGAGTTACATCCCTTCAATAGCCAATAGGATTTAAGCATTATTTAATTATTAAATTATATTTTATATCATATGAGCCACCATAAATTCTTACAGAGATATCATGCACAAATAAGGTTCGGACTTTCGAAATTATATACAAATCTCTATTACTTTATGAGTTGGTGGAAACCCCTCTACTATATATATGATTGACATGAACATCTTCCAAGAAAGTGTCATCAAAATGACAACATTTCATGGGATCATAATAAAGTAGTAATCAATAAAGTTCATTAACTTTCAATTCGAGAATAATAAATTTATGCAACAGTCTTAACTTTTGAAAAAATGAATATACGTGAATCGATAGTTTTATAGTGGTTGGCATGCAAATAGTGATTTTTATGAGGTTGCATGTCAAAAAGATACATACAAAACTGCAAACAGGGAGTTGCTATTGTGATTGTATCTAATTTTTTATTTTTTTTTCTCAATAAATATAATTTCATTTTTTATGAGATGTAATATAATTTTTCTACATTGATCGAGTCGGAGAGAAAAAAATTCAATAGAATATAGCTTAAAACTGGTAATGTCGATAAAAAAATACTATAAATTTAAGTTAAAAGATCTCAACAACAAGGTTCCAGGGAAAAATAATAGATATCATATCTCTTGTGAACTGAAATTTTTTAGGTCACCAATCACCATATTATTTTTTAATAAACTTTTGTGGCTTTAAACTTCTAATATATTCAGATGTGTACCTCACTCTCTCTCTCCATTGGAAAAAAATGACTACTAGAACTATAAAAGGGATATCCTTTTTTTCTATATGTGTAAATATTAGAATAAACTTCAAAAAGATAAAATAGATAATTCAACAAACACAAGAGATGCAAGTTTTTTTAGATGAAAAATTCTTTCAATGGGAAAGAAAAAAACCACAGGGCCACCAAGCCCTCTCCTAAATATTCCACTATCAACAATCTAAAAATTACAACTTGTTTGTTCTTCTCTAAACAAATTAAAGGATTATCACATCAAGGGCTAATACTCTTGGTTTGCACAATAATACATCACCAAAGAGAGATGGATAACAAAAAAATGATGAAAAGATCTCACTAATGATCTTCTTGATATCTTCCAAAAATATTGGAGATACCTTTGTTTTCTCTAAGAAATCCTTAGAGATAGCTTGAATCAATGTTGGATTTGTAGATGAACTTCACTAATCTAATGACGAATACATTGATTTCTTCTTTCTTCCTCTTGCTCCAATCCCTTGCCAAGATCTTTTGAAGAGAACTCCTTCGTTCTCTTATAAGAACACCATGGAGAAAGTGGGCATCTTTTTTATTTATTTTATTTTTCTTTAAAAGAAGGATTCACCTTCTACTTGGATAATTAGAGATATCATATTGATGGATTTCTATAAAAATACTCTAATTATTATGGTATACTGTAAGAATGAATTCCACTCATAAGGGAGGATATCCAACAAATCTAAACTCATCTTCAATTGATAATACTCATGCTTCTCTTTGAGTAAGGATTTGGTCATCACATCTGAATTATTCATGTCATTGTGAATTTTGTCAAGCAATAGAAGCTTCATCTTCAACACATTACGGATCTAATGATATCTTTCATCTATATGCTCGGACTTCGAGTGGAAACTCAAACTTTTGCTAAGATGGATAGCACTTTAGTGATCATAATAGAGCACATTCTTCTATTGCTTGACATTTAACTCCTGCAAGAATCTTTTCATCCATAATAATTCTTTATATACTTCGGTTATCATAATATACTCAGCTTTAATAGTGGACAAAGTAATACATTTTTGTAGCTTGGATTGCCATGATACTGCTCCCCCTACAAAAGTAAATAAATATCCCAAGGTAGACTTCATAGAGTCAATGTCCCCAGCCACGTCAACATCTGTGAAGCCTTCTAACATAGGTTAGCCTCCTCCAAAGTATAAAAAAAACTTTAGATATGCCTTTGAGATAGTGAAAAATTCACTAAACTACTGTCTCTTTTTTTTTCTCAGATTTATAAGAAATCTACTTACTAAACCAACTGCATAAGCAATATCGGGCCTTGTGTATACCATAGCATATGTTAAACTTTCTACTACCAATCCATATAATTTTTTTTCCATTTCTTCCTTGTCTTTCTCACTCGAAGGGTTTTGCTTGGAGCTTAATTTAAAGTCGCTTCCTAGTGGAATCCCAACTAGCTTTGCTTTATCTATATTGAATCATTCTAGTACCTTCTCAATATAGCTTTCTTGTGACAATCATAGCTTTTCGATCTTGCTATCATAAGATATCTTTATATCCAAGATTTGTCGTGCCGATCTCAAATTCTTCATATCAAAAAAATTTGCTAAGCTCTTGCTTCAACCTATGAATTTTGTTAGTATCCTTCCCAACAATCAACATATCATCAATATAAAATAAGAAAATAATAAAAATAATATTAAGAAACTCCTTAACATAAATATAATAGTCTGAGGTGGTTCTATTATATCCATGGTCCATCATGAAATAGTCAAATTTTTTGTACCATTTGTAAGATGCTTGCTTTAAGCCAAACAAACTCTTCTTCAATTTGCAAAATATATCTTCTTTATTCTTGACCTTGAAGCTTTCTTGTTGCTTTATATATATTTCTTATTCCACATCACCATAGACAAATATGGTCTTCACATCTAGTTGCTTAATCTCTAGATTTATGCTCACTGCTAAGCTAAGAACAAACCGAATAGATGACATCTTTATAACCAATGATAAAATATCTTTTCAAAGTCAATCCTCTTCCTCTAACCAAATCCCTTCATAGCCAATCTTGTTTTGTATCTTAAATGTGAGCCCATTTCTTCGCTCTTCACCAGCTACTTATTTTTAAGTATTTTCTTTCTTTCCAATGACTTCACTTAATTAAAAATGTGATTCTTATACAAGAACTCTATCTCATCTTGCATATATCTCAACTATTCTTTATTTTTTTTCACTTGCTTAGACTTCTTGATAGCTTTCTAGTTCTTTTGCATCAATGATCATAATATATTTATTAGAAGAATACCTTGTAGATTGCTTATGCACTGTAGTAGACTTTAACTGTGGCATGGTTGATGTCTCTTAACGAAATTGCTCTCCCACTTTTTCATGATCGGCATTAACTACTGAGGCATTATCACTACGACCACCATCATTGGCTTCTATCTCTCCTCCACCATCAAGTTTCATAGGAGGGGACACTGGATCTAAGTCAATAATATTATATGAAGAAGATTGAGACACCTCTTCTTTGATGTCTTCAATTATTTGGTTTTCAAAGAAGACCACATCTCTACTTCTTACTATCTTCTTATTCTTTGGGTGCCATAGCCAATAGCCAAACTCCTTATGTGCATATCCCAAGAGAATACATTGCTTTGTCTTGATATCAAGCTTAGATCTCTCATCCTTGGGCACATGAATAAACATCCTACAACTAAACATCCTTAAGTACTTATAAGAGATATCCTTTTCTGTCCATACTCTTTCGGATACATCACTATTCAAGAAAGCTGAGAAAGATAAATTAATCAGTCCTTATTATTTTTCTCAAATGGGCTTTGACAACTTAACATGAAAAAATATATATTGAAGCATCTCCAGTTCATCCTTTCTGCTACACCATTATGTTCAGGTATCATGGACACGGTCTTCTTATGTCAAATATAATGAGTTCTATAATATGTATCAAATGACCCCAAAATTCACCTCCATTATCAGAATGGATGCATTTGAGAGACCTTCTCATTTATCTTTCAATCTTGGCATGAAATTCTTTGAATGTATCCAATACTTGATTTTTACACTTCAAAGCATAGGCCTAAACTTTTATGGAATGGTCATTTATAAAAGTAATAAAATAGAGAGCACCACCAAGCATCTTCATAGTCATAGGAACATAAATATCAGAATGAACTAGATCCAAAACATAATTTCTTTTATATGAAGCATTTCTAAGAAATGAAGCTTTATGTTGTCTGCGGTAAGACAATGAACATAAGGATTTAGATACGTACCTCTCAAGTCAAGTAGCAACTTCTTCTTTGTAAAAATTTAGAGCCCATTTCACTGATGTGATCAAACTGTTTGTACCATAGCTTAGTTGACAAATCTTCCTCATTTGCATTTATCTCATCCTTGCATAATTTGGCCTCCGTCTTATAGAGTGTGCAACATTTTTTCTCTCACCAAAATAAGAGAGCCTTTGGTAAGCTTCCAATGACTTTTATTAAAGTTGTGGTTGAACCTTCTTCATCAAGTTTCCAATGGATACTAAATTTAGCCAAAGATCTGGCACATTGCATACATGTTGGAGCACCAACTTACAACCAAAATTGATTTCCACACCAATATCTTATATCCCCACTATTTTTGATGTGCCACTATTTTTTATTCTAACCATACTAGAGTCATTAAGCTTAGAAGTCTTTCCATAAGTTAGTATGATAAGCACTCGTATCAATCATCCAACTTGAGTCTTGACACATAAGATTAAGATAAGTCTCCTTGCATGAAGAGAGTATGATCTTATCACCTTCAACCATGGCAATGGTGGAGTTCTTGGCTTTAGACTTTTCTTTATCCATCTCTTTCTTTTGTTTCCTCTTGAAGTTATTAAACCCTAAACCAACATTTCATTTGGGATTAAAAGAGTGGTTATTGGAACAAGCCCCTTTAGTCTATTCATTTCACTTTAACCTATAAATTGCTAAGAAAGTAATCTATATATTTCCAGATCAAACCCACACATTTTAAAAAGTAAAGCTATTGCTTCTATCTTATACATATTACATTATTAGTTTCATCTAGATTAAAGTGGTTTAGTATTAAGTTAATTTATTATCTCTAATTTAATGTATTTTACAATCAAATGTAGCATAAGTTAATCAGTCATTCTTCCAACCTAAGAACCACCAATTCAGAATTTTTAGTAGCAAATCTAATCATACATTTGGTCTACCTTACTGTAGATATATATCTACATCCATTAATTTGACAAGAATGTTAGAACAATATAAAATTGCATACTAATTACATTATGGTTTTGCATCATGATACTATTTCCTCCCTCTACCTAAAGTTTACACATTATCATAATCTTTGGTCTTCATCTAAACTCTTCATCGCTTGTCCTCATGTTCAATAAAGTTCAACTTGGTCTAAAATGAGGTGGCTCTTGCACGATTGAATATGTATACATATTTCCTAGATTTCGAGTATAATTCACCATTTAGTCACCCATCATTTAGGACTTTTCACTTTAAAAAAAGCATCACTTAAGCTAAGCGAGATCAATTTTTATATGTTATGTCTATTATAATGTAAGCAACATTAAATGATAGCAATATTTTTCAAACCCTTTATCTATGCCCTATAGTAAAACAAATAATTTCAATCTCATAAACCATAAATAACTCTACATACCACTTTTACCATCAAGGAGATTAAACCTGCTAAGGGCCTATTTGTATATTACTACAAGTGAACTAAAAATTCTATAGAATTCATGGATTGGGCCATCCATTTAAGCATGGCCCTACATCAACCAACTACCTCCCAATCTAAATCTCGTAGAAAGACAAAAAAAAAAAAAGAGAAAAAGATCTCCATAGGTCTTTTTGCTTATAGCCTAAAGGCTAAGATCTGGCTTGGATTTGGATAGATTTATAGAAAATGTAAGATAGATGGGCCAACAAACTCAAATCTTACAAAATTTTTAGACTAATTCTATAGAAATGTCTAAATAGGCCTTAAGTTGTAGCGAAATTCAGTTATAGCCACCATATATGACTTCACTAAAATTAGAAGTTAGCATTCACAATATTTTTTCTTAAAATAATATTTAACAATTAATCAAGTAAATATTCATGTCCTTATAACTCCCACCATGGTAGAGGCTAGTAGCCTTGATATTCTTGCCAATATATGAATATGACAACTTTGAGTAAATAACTCTCTTATAAGTTTTTAGTAAGGGTTAAATGATCAGTACACTAGTTTGGATATAAATGGAGGATTCCATACATGCCACATGTCCAAATTCCAAAGAAAATTAAAACTAGAGAGTGTCAAAATATGTTGAAAGATATCATTTAAAGATAATATATGTGATGAAAATGGTTAAAACTCAAGATGATAGCCTAGCTATATCAATAGCCAAATTCAAATAAGCCTCAAGAATAGTTTCTTGAGATTAGTGCAGGCATCTATTAGTATGATCGAACATAAATACTTGACTCACCCAGTATCTAATGGACTTCAATTTTGAATATTATATCAAAATATAGTAAAAAAAATAGCATGGTGCATATCAATTTAAAGAAAATTTTATCAACATTAACTCAATCCTATTGAAACAGTCAAAATAATGAACACATAGGGAGGCACAATAGATTTATCAAAGATGTATTAGTGCTGACATAATTTCAAATGTTTAAATACTATTTCATGATATGATAATTTCAGGATTCTTTTACAATTTTTACCTAAGTTTTGTTTTTTTTTTCTTGCTTCTACAAACTCATGTTAGATAACTTAAAAGTCTAACAAGACTCAGGTATAATCTTTCTTCACATTACTTATTTATTTCCTATGAGTAAGTAGTGCAAGTCTATTTGTTTTAGAAAAACTCTGCTATAAATGCTATATTATTATACTCAATTATCAATAAATCTAACTCAACTCATCCCAATGAAGTCTTAATCTCAAATTAGCTGGGGTTAGATACTTGAATTTCTTTCCTCCATGATCTGCTTGATTTAGGGCCATATTTTCTAAGATGTAGCAATAATATCAAGTATTTCCTTACTATTTCATCTCATGGGACTTTAGGTTTATCGTTACATCACTTTCCTTCTATATATGTCACATCACTCCTTCATACCAAAGCATTCTTCTATCTATATTATATATGTTCAAATTATCTAAGTTGTCTTTCTCTTAATTTATCCTTAATTGGTGCCACCACTATCTTTTCATGAATAATATCATTTTTCTTCTATTTTTTCTTGTATCTACACATCCATCTTAATATTCCTATTTTAGCCATACTCATCTTGTGCAATATTATTTTTTAACTAGCCAACATTCAATACCATAAAGCATAGCCGGTCATATTGTTGTTTTGCAAAACTTTCACTTCAACTTGACAGATATTCTACAATCACATAATATTTCAATTACACTTCTCCACTTTAATTATACTACTTTGATCCTATAGATAGTATTTTTTTAATCCCTCATTCCTTATGAATAATCAATCTTAAATATAACAAATGGTCTCTGATCACTCTTTGAAACTTACATGATCCACAATTTTCACTTCAACTTCATCTCTGCTTCTAATTTTACAAAAACTATATTCATGTAGTCTATTTTGGTCCTACTTAATTTGAAACCTATAGATTCTAATGCACTTCTCTATAGTTCTAACTTACAATTAACTCCAATATTAGTCTCATCCACAAAGACCATACCATTCCATACAGCATGGATTAAAAAATATTGTCCTGAATATGCCTAGGAAGCTCATCCATAAATTGATACGAACTTAGATCAAATCCATAGTGGAGACCTATTTTGATTAGAAACTTCTAGTATATTATCGTCAATAGTTTTCATACTAGTAGCCACTCAATCACATGTGTCCTTAATCATATTAATTTAATAAAGAAAAGTCATTTCTTTTCTAACACCTTCTATTGGACATCTATAAGGACTACACATGTAATTTTGCTAAGTTAATAAAACTTTATGATGTTCTTATCTTATTTTCTTTGTATTTCTCCATTAATCTTCAAAGGAGAAAAATAGCTTTCATAATCGACCTTCCTGGCATAAAACCTATTTTTGTATCACACTTACTCCGTACTCAATCATTTTCTTCCAAAAAACTTCATAGCATGGCTCATAAATTTAATACCATAATAGTTAAAACATTTTCAATATCACCTCTATTCTTATAAAAATTAGAACTATAGTGCTCTTTCTCCATTTACCAAGCATCCTTTTGGTTTCTAAAATCTTATTAAACAAATTAGGAAACCAAGTTACTCTCATCTCATCTAAATATTTTCAAATCTCAATCAAAATTCTAGTAAGTCCAACCACTTGTTCTATTTTCATCTTTTTCATACCCTTCTTTATCTCAGATACTCTAGTTCTGTATATATACTTAAAAAATTTCTAGCCTTAATGAACTAGTGAGATATCCTAAATAATTTACATGGCTATTATTAAATAGCTTATCAAAGTAACTCCATCTTTCTATGTTCTTACTTTTTTTAAACCAAAATTTTTTAATTAATTTTCATCTTTGATACATTTAACATCAGTCAAGCTCTAGTTTTCTTTCGTCAAAATCTTTCAAGCTTATAACTATATTTCTCCTTGTTCTTGGTTTCTAACTTGTGATTAGACCCAAACGTTGAATGAGCTAGGCTTAGTTTTAAGGTATAACTAAAATTAATCTAACCCAGACCCCAGTTGGCACAACCTTCAATCCTATTTTCTAAGCTTGAGCCCGGTACTTACTCGAACTTTGGGCTTCAGAATTTGGGGCAGGTCTTAGGCTTCCTTAATTCTTTTATCTAGAAAATTATAATACGTGGAAGGAAAGAGGGGAGAAAGGAGGGAGAGAGAGGAGGATGAAGGGGCAAATCAGAGGAGGAGGGGAGGAGGAAGGTAAATGAGGAAGAGGAAGATGAGGAGAAAGAAGTAGGCTCAAGTCGGGCTTTGATCGATTAAAATTAAAATCTAACTTATTTATAGATGGGCTCATATTTTGGACTCATAATGTGGATCTTAACTTGTTCAAAATGTTGCGCATGAGTAGGTCAAGCAGGATGTCCAACTTATAAATAGGTTTACTTGTGATATAACTTGCCATATGTTTTGAATCTAACCTCCAGTACTATCCTAATTTCTTTTTAGCTGTCTTACAGCCTTTATACACTTTTCTGTGAATATATTTAGGCACTCCCCATAGCTCCTTTTAGTCTTAACCATCAACAAAAACTTTCTTATTCCACCATCAAGTTTCCATGCCAGATGGATATTCTCTTTGATTCTCCAGATATCTCTATAACCACTTTCTTAATATTTTTAGCCATTTTTTCCCTACATGGTTTCGATTTTCCTATCTCAACTCCATTTTTCTTCCTTCAACATTCTATTCTTTTCTTAAAAGTCATTTATTTCTTTCCTTGCAAATGCCACCATCTAGTCCTTGAATTTCTATTTTCTTTAGTCATTTTCTTTTTATTTTTTAATATACACATCCAAAACTATCAATCTATGTTGTGGTCAGATTCTCATCCGATATAGCTTTACAATCTTCATGCAAATCTTGATCAAACTGGAAAAAAATCTATTTGATTAGTACTTTGCCCACTCTTAAAACTCGTTTCTTTCTCCAAAATAGTAACCTCCATGCACATTTTCAAAATATATATTATATTTCTTCACATGCCTATTCAGTCTCCAAAATGCCCGCTCTTACCAACTTTTTTTTGCTTTTCTCCCATCACTTGGTATCTTGTAGGTAAACTATGTTAATTCTTCTTCTGATTTTGTATCTATTAGTTCCATCGATTTCTCCATCAATTTGAATGTATTTTATTTTTGTAGACTAAACCTTTTTTATCCACACATGTCCATTAAATAACGTGAGAATTGTTTTCTACTTCTCACTACATCCAGGGGCTGATATGGCACATCACTGTTAGCAAACATCTTAGTTAATCCTTGTTCACTTTCTACTATACCTGGCATTCAATGCAGCAAGTTACAAAAATATTCCAATGAATTTTTTGTATGGATTCATGCTCATAGGATATAATGATAACTTTATGCTAGCCATCAACCTATCCCAATCCTCCTCCTTTATCTAATTTTGGACTAACTGCATGTAAAACATAGGCAAAGCTACTCAATTATCATTAATGAATCAAAGAAAATAATAATATTTTCTT
The DNA here is from genome assembly GCF_000442705.2 of Elaeis guineensis. Taxonomy (NCBI): domain Eukaryota; kingdom Viridiplantae; phylum Streptophyta; class Magnoliopsida; order Arecales; family Arecaceae; genus Elaeis; species Elaeis guineensis. Next base: position 47,091,760 of record NC_026007.2, on the reverse strand, counting down.
TATCTAATTTTTACTTAATTCTCATGTAGTGTAAGGTTATTCAAAAGCCCGTGGTGTGCACCGCAATTCAAGGGAAAATGCTAGTAAGAGATCGAGATTCTTCTACTTAGATCATATGGAGACCATGGATATAAGGATAAAGATTCAAAAAGAAGGGAATGTGTGAGGCCCTCTAAATATCTCATAGTTTTAGTTTTTAATTCTAAAATTTTCTCTTTTGGTACTTCTAACTTCTAGTTATTTTCTAATATTTTGCTTTATAATTTTTGCTTATAATTGCTTTTAGTTAGAATTGTATTCCTAATTTATATTTTGAGCTATGCTATTTTTACTACAAGAAAACAGAGATTTAGCAATCGAAAAATAGGTTACAAAATAATAAAAATCGATTGCCAATTTATTTTGTGATCGATTTTGCAACCGATTTTAATAGGTTGCAATAATTATGGTTGCAAAACTTTGCGATTGATTTAAATCAATCATAAAATTTTACGATCAATTTAGTGATCAAAAATAAAAAAATTAAATTTTATAATATTTTATTTTTTAAAATCAATTGTAAAATTGGTTGCAAAATCAGTCGTTAAAATTGATCATAAAATCGATAGCTAAATTTATTAAAATATTTTTTACTAATAAATCAATCATAAAATCAGTCATTAATTTTTTTAAATTTTTTTATTAATAAAATCAATCGTAAAATCGATCACTAATTTTTTTAATTTTTTAAATTAATATATCAATAGCAAAATCAGTCATTAATTTTGTTAAATATTTTTTTATTAATAAAATCAATCATAAAATTGATCGCTAAGTATTTTTAATATTTTTATTAAAATTAGTCACAAAATTGATTGCTAAATTTATTAAGATATTTTTTTATTAATAAATGCACCACAAAATTAGTCGTTAATTATTTTTAAATTTTTTAAATTAATAAAGTCAATCATAAAATTGATCGCTAATTATTTTTATTTTTTTAGTTAATTTATTGATCATAAAATCTATTACTAATTTGGTTAAAATATTTTCTAATTTATAAAATCAATCACAAAAAATAGTCACTAATTATTTTCAAATTTTTTACTTAAAAAATTGATCACAAAATCAGTCGCAATATATTTTTTATAATATTTAATTTCAAAATCAATCACAAAATCGATTGCAAAATTTTAATTTTATATTTTTATTTTTATATTACTTTTATACTATATTATTTTTATTTTTTATATATTTTATTTTTTATATTATTATTTAAAATAAATTCGGTTGGTGTGGTCCATGGTGTGAGGCGTGGACCAGCATCCGGTTCCCTCGGTTTCTTACGGTCCACTGTGGGTCGAGGATGTTTTCTGCCTATTTCTTGTGGCTCACGGTGAGGAGAGACCGTCGTGGATGGGCTGACAAGAGGTGGCCGTCGTGGGAGGTCGTCGAGGAGGGGAGGGGCCGTCACGGGCAAGCCAGCATGGGGAGGCCGGAGGGAAGGGGGAGCCATTGTGGGTAGGCCAGTGAGGGGAGGCCGTCATAGGCGATCACTGGGGAGGGAAGGTCGAGCTGTCACGAGTAGGCTGGGGAGGGGAAGAGGGGATTCGGGTGCTGGAAAGGAGAGGGGGGTCTGTTGCGGGTGGGCCAGCGAGGGAGGCCGTCGCAGGTGGGTTGACAAGGAGAGGCTGTTGTGGTTGGTTGCCGGGGAGGGGAGAGGGAACCATCGCGGGCGAGTCGAAGGGGAGGGGAGGCCGTCACGGGCGGTCGTTAGGGAGGGCAGAGAGTGCCGTCACAGGCGGACCAACAAGGGGAGGCTGTCGTGGGTGATCGTCGGGGAGGAAAAGGGGGGCTTCAAGCATCGAAGAGGAGAAGAGGGGAAAAGGCGGGGAGAGGAGGGGAAGAAGGCGGGTTATAAAGAAGAAATCGATAGCACCAATTAATTTTTTTTTCAAAATTCAAATTTATGACCTTTTTTTGATTGTAAAATATTAAAAAAATTTTGCTATCAAAAAATTGGTCGCAAACTTAATTATAGAGTAAAAACAATTCAAAAATTTGACGATCGATTTTTTGATTGTAAAATTAATATTTTACAACCAAAAAATTAGTCACAAACTTATTTATAGATTAAAAAAATAATTCAAAAATTTTATGATTGATTTTTTTATCATAATTTTTTTTAATATTTTATAAATAATAAATTTTATGATTGAAAAATCGATCGTAAAATTTTTGAGCTATTTTTTAATCTATAAATAAGTTTGCGATCGATTTTTTGATCGTAATTTATTTTTTATTATTTTACAACCAAAAAATTAATAGTAAAATATTTTAATTATTTTTAATTTAAATATATTTATGATTAATTTTTTAGTTACAAAATATTAAAAAAATTTACGATCGAAGAATCCATCATAAAATACTTAAATTATTTTTTTAATCTATAAATAATTTTACAACTGATTTTTTGATCATAAAATTATATCTTATGATCAAAAAATCAATCACAAACTTATTTATAGATTAAAATAATAATTCAAAAATTTTGTGATCAATTTTTTGATCACAAAATTTTTTAATATTTTACAATCAAAAAATCAATCACAAATATATTTTGCTATCGAATATATTTTTTTTTATTTTTTTTGAATATGATATAATTTTAAAATTTAAAATCTATCTTCATTATTCATTATCTAAATAATTATTGTTAGAGTATTGTCATAAAAAACCACCTCGATCTGGTAGCCCTAGCTATATTGATCAATAAAATTCGATTTCAACGGTCACGAACGACCGCATGATGATATGATAAATAGAGACTACCGATGGGTTCAAAAATTTATAATGATAATTTTGATGATATTTGTAGCACACTATTAAAATTTTACTTCAATCAGATATCATGATCATGGTCAATTTAGTATAGGATGATTTAGACCGTTAAATAAAAAATGAGTGATCAAAATACCAAATGGCATCCGATTATAAAATAATTTTTTAGATAAATAATTTTTGCTACTACTTTGATCATTTATACGATGATGATCGTAAAATTCAGACCACATATATATGAACCATCCAAAACTATATGTCTCTTGATACTCATTCTTAAATTGATTTTTTTATCATAAATTTTTTTAATATTTTATAAATAATAAATTTTATGATTGAAAAATCGATCGTAAAATTTTTGAGCTATTTTTTAATCTATAAATAAGTTTGCGATTGATTTTTTGATCGTAATTTATTTTTTATTATTTTACAACCAAAAAATTAATAGTAAAATATTTTAATTATTTTTAATTTAAATATATTTATGATTAATTTTTTAGTTACAAAATATTAAAAAAATTTACGATCGAAGAATCCATCATAAAATACTTAAATTATTTTTTTAATCTATAAATAATTTTACAACTGATTTTTTGATCATAAAATTATATCTTATGATTAAAAAATCAATCACAAACTTATTTATAGATTAAAATAATAATTCAAAAATTTTGTGATCAATTTTTTGATCACAAAGTTTTTTAATATTTTACAATCAAAAAATCAATCACAAATATATTTTGCTATCGAATATATTTTTTTTATTTTTTTTGAATATGATATAATTTTAAAATTTAAAATCTATCTTCATTATTCATTATCTAAATAATTATTGTTAGAGTATTGTCATAAAAAACCACCTCGATCTGGTAGCCCTAGCTATATTGATCAATAAAATTCGATTTCAACGGTCACGAACGACCGCATGATGATATGATAAATAGAGACTACCGATGGGTTCAAAAATTTATAATGATAATTTTGATGATATTTGTAGCACACTATTAAAATTTTACTTCAATCAGATATCATGATCATGGTCAATTTAGTATAGGATGATTTAGACCGTTAAATAAAAAATGAGTGATCAAAATACCAAATGGCATCCGATTATAAAATAATTTTTTAGATAAATAATTTTTGCTACTACTTTGATCATTTATACGATGATGATCGTAAAATTCAGACCACATATATATGAACCATCCAAAACTATATGTCTCTTGATACTCATTTTTAAAGTCCTTATTGTACTTGTACTTTCATAAGATCTGCTTAATATAGATAGTTCATATATGTGCGGTTTGAATTTTACGATTACCACCACACAAATGATAAAAGTAGTAGCAAAGATCATTTATCTAAAAAATTATCTTATAATCGGATGCCGTTTGATCTTTTGATCACTTATTTTTTATTTAACGGTCCAAATCATTTCGTACTAAATTGATCATAATAATGATGTCTGATTGAAGTAAAATTTTAATAATCTACTATAAATATCATCGAGATCATTATTATAAATTTTTAAATTTATTGGTGATCTTTATCTATCAGATCATTATGCGGTCGTTCGTGATCATCGAAATCAAATTTTATTGATCGACGTAGTTAAAACTACCAGATTGAGGCAATCTTTTATGGTGATACTCTAACGATAATTATTTAGATAATAAATAGTGAAGATGGGCTTCAAATTTTAAAATTATATTATATTCAGAGAAAAATAGAAAAAAAATTATATTCGATTGTAAAATATATTTATAATTAATTTTTTGGTTACGAAATATTAAAAAAAAATTATGATCAAAAAATTCATCATAAAATTTTTAAATTATTTTTTAATCTATAGATAAGTTTGCGATCAATTTTTTGATCATAAAATATTAATTTTATGATCAAAAAATTGATCATAAAATTATTTATAGATTAAAAGAATAATTCAAATATTTTGTGATCTATTTTTTAATTATAATTTTTTTTAATATTTTATCATCAAAAAATCAATCATAAATATATTTAAATTAAAAAATAATTAAAATATTTTATAATCAATTTTTTAGTTACAAAATATTAAAAAAATTTATGACCAAAAAATAGGTCACAAACTTATTTATAGATTAAAAAAATAATTCAAGTATTTTTCAAATGATTTTTTGATTGTAATTTTTTTAATATTTTACAACCAAACAAATATATTTAAATTAAAAAAATAGTTAAAATATTTTATGATCAATTTTTTGATTGTAAAATATTAAAAAAATTTATGATCGAAAAATTGATCGCAAACTTATCTATAGATTAAAAAATAAGTCAAAAATTTTGTGATCGATTTTTTTATCACAAAATTTTTAATAGAAATAAAAAAATAAAAAGCTTACAACTAATTTTTTGGTTACAAAATAATAAATCTATTTTGCAACCAAAAAATCGATTGCTAAATTATTTAAAAATTGAATTAAATAATTAAAAATTATTATGATCGGTACTATTGCAAATCTATAAAAAATTAATATTTTATATATTTATTTTTATATTCAGCTTTTCGATTGCAAAATTAGTCATAAAATTTTATTTTTGGAATTGATTTTTTCAGTTGCTATATTAATTTTTCTTTATTGTCGGTCATAAAATTTTAATTTTACAACTAATTTTACAATTGATTTTTTTCACCGCTATATTATTTTTTTTTAATAATCGATTGTAAAAAATTTTGATTGCAAAATCGATTATAAATTTCAACCAAAAATTTTGATCGTAAAATCACTATTTTCTTGTAGTGTTTTATCTCGTGTGGGCTAAGAACTCTCACGGAATTCCTTAACCACATCAAGTTTTGTTTTCTTCTTCTTTTTATAATAAAAAAAATGCCACATGTTAATCCATTTCTATTTTATCTAAATTCAAATCCACTTCAAGTTGACAACCTTCATGCCAATGTTCATTGAGGTTTTGCATAGAAAATCGCTAATTCATAATATAATAACAAGCTACTTAGGAATATTAATTATTCTTAACAATGTACCCATAGATACCTATAGCTAATCTCCTACTAAAGTTTATTGCTGTTTATGCTCAAAAACTTTGACTAGATTTTAGCTTCATCAAGCTTAGATAGATGTAGGGATTATTAGATTTTCATAGTTTTATGCATGCAAAAAAATTTAAAACAAGTATGTGGCGAAAATTAAAAATTCAGATTAAATCTAATTTAATTTAAGTATGCATAAAATTAAATCTTAAAATCATAAAATAAGATCTACATATATGAGATAGGATTTAGATACAGAAATCAAATAGAGAAAAATAAATAAAGAAGATCTAATCTTCATATCTTGGCACGGGTCGATCTACACCATGAACTGATAATCATGGATGTCTTTCGAAGGCTCTTGAAACCATATGTCCAGCCTCTATGGGTATCTTAGTTTGAATGTGGGGCTAGGTTGGCGCATGAGAGGAGAGAGAGTCCTTGTCTTTTTTGGACTCTCTCTTGGTGCTTGAGTTAAACTCAATTTAATTCTAATCTAATTAGGATTTAGTGCATCCATGAAAAGAAGAATTTTTAGTCCAAATAGGAATCCAAAAATCTCTTAGTTAGATCATTATCTAATTAGAAATTAGGTTAAATCCAAATTCTAATCAAATAAAAAATTATTCTCTCATGTAATTTGGTTATCTCATAACACAATTAGACTTGATCAAATCAAACCTATGTCAAGTCAAATTGAATCTAATTCAATTAGACTTAATGCAAGCTCCATTGCTTAATCAAATTGAATCAATTAGCAATCTAATTACTAATTAATCCTCCTATAACTCACTAACTCTTTAACGAGTTACTTAATTATAATTTTTACATTAGATTAATTATCAACCAAATTGATAATTAAATTCAATCATAATTCAACCATCTGATCAGTCAAAAATCTCTTTGTGTATGATCCCATAGGTTCTATTCTGTCTGATAGTCAATATATCTCTATCACAATATCATTAAAACTCCTTTCAATAGATTGGAACCATTCCAACTCTGTCCATCAAAGATCATCGATCATCGAGATGATGCTCGTGGGTCTCAATCTACCAGTGACACCTAGCAATATATAGTGACAATCCAGCAAAATAAAAGGTGATGAACCTCTAGATGCAGTTAACATATGATACAGTTCTTCTATCATGAGTCTTGATCAGATGGCGGGTCATTGATAAATCGTCAAACCTCATCATCGGTCATATGATAGATTGAATTAGCTCGAGTCTATATGTGATTCTCATAAAAAAAATTTTTCTGTCAATCACACTCACTATAAGAAAAAAAAATTTATGATGAATTTATTTATGACGGACAAAATTTTTATCACAAATAAGATTATTTACGATGAAAATAATTTTTCATCGTTAATAATAAAATATTTATGATGATTTTATTTTTTCATCGTAAATAAATTATATTAGTGATGAAAAAAAAATTTCATCATAAATATAAATTATTTATGATGATTATTTTTATCATAAATAATAAATATTTATTTTAATTTTAAATTTTTAAATATTAAAAAGGTTTTCATCGTAAATAATATAAGTGTTTGTACCAAAAATTAACTTTTTGTTGTAAATATTTATTATTTACAACCAAAAATTTTTATCACTAATATTTGAAGAAAAATAAAAAATTTAAAAATTATAGATTATTTATGACTAAAACTTTCCATCGTAAATAACAAGTATTATCGATGAAAATTAATTATCCATCGCAAATACCTACTTATTTATGATGAATATTTTTTTATTGCTAATATTTAAAAAAATAAAAATTTTAAAGATTTAAAAATTAAAGATTATTTACGATGTAAAAGTTACATCATAAATACTAGAGTATTTGTAATGAAAATAAATTTTTTATTGCAAATATAAATTATTGACGATGAAAACTTTTAATGCTAATATTTAAAAAAATTAAAAAATTTTAAAATTTTAAAATTACATATTATTTACAACAAAAATGTTACATTGTAAATAATCCAGTATTTACGATGGAATACTGATTTCTATCACAAAATACATGATGATTTACGATAAATATATTTTATCGCTAATATATGAAAAAATAAAAAATTTTAAAAATTTAAAAACTACAGACTATTAGTGATGAAATTTTTTTTGTTGTAAATAATTATGTATTTATGATGAATATCAACTTTTCATCACCAATTATCTAATTTTTATGATGAAAATTTTTGTTGTTAATATTTAAAAAAATTTTAAAAATTAAAAAATAACAGATTAGTTGTGATAAAAATATTATATCATAAATAATTGATATTTGTGATGCAAATTTACTTTTCATCGTAAATACTCATCTATTTGTTGGAAAATATATCCTAAAGTCAATCATCTAAGTGGTAGACGATTGAAATTAGTATATAAATTATCTAATAATAATAGTTATTTGGTAGGTTCATCATAAAAGTTCTATCTTCCTTAAATGAACTCCTAAATTATGATGAAGTTCTTAGAACCACAATCAATCGATAAAGGAGGATTTATCGAATGATTCTTAAATTGTTCACGATCAAATGATAAGTTATTAATAAGGACAATAACTTATCAAGTGTAGATCGCTGTATGCCATATGCGTTGGTTGTCCTCGTAATCAAGTGATATGAAGATACTGGTATGACATCCAGGTAAGATGTAGGAGTACATCTGCATTGAACATGACTAATATAATATTCTACTATCAAGAGTAGCTAGCTAAGGCCAATGGGTATAAGTATCCCTCTGATCTGAGATCACCACAGTGACTTGCAAGCAACTCACTATACTTTAGTGTCGGACTGCCTGTATTTTTAATATAGGTTCAAAAGATTTCTGGATACAGTCAAGTACTTATGAAGTCGGTGTATGAGTCAAGATGGGATTGACCACTCCTGATTAACTTTAGGAAGAGAATGTCTCGCTGTATTTCAATTTAGCAAAACCTAGGCCTGGATAATTCTCGTGAGGAGTCATGGGATTTGCAAAATTTTGAGACACAATAGAGATGACTTGTATGAGTATTGACAGCATACTCGAAGTTGTCTTGAGCATTATTAATTAAAGAGATGAATTATACGGTAACCATGGGTCAGGGTTCTTAGAATGTTGCTTTGCATATATTCGACCTATCTGGATGTCGGGAATCATTGCTAGATGGTTACTTCAACTGATACAGAAATTGATTTCTATGCTACCGGCTTAGGTTCGAACCTATAGGGTCATACACATAAGAGATTGTAATCTAATCAGATGGTTAATCGATGATTGAGAATTATTCTAAGGTTAAACGATCAATATGATTGATGTTTGACCTAATGCAAGTGTTGCAGGAAGATCAATTAGTAATTAGATTGCTAATTGGCTCAATCTGATTGAGAAATCAAGCAGAGATCAATTCTAATTGAATTTAAGTCAATTAGAATTGATTTGGACTTAATTGGATTAAGTCTAATTGGTTTATTGGATAATCCAGTTGCAAGGGAGAACAAGTCCCTGTTCGACTAGGACTTGTATGCACCTAATTCTGAATTAAGTTAGGATTTAAATCAGAATTAAATATAATTTAATCTAATTTAATTGGGTTTCTAGTTGGACTAGGATCATCCTTAATTAGGTTGTAATTAATCTAGATTGGGTTCAAAGAGTTTGACCTAGTCTACATGAGAATCCTAGTTAGACTAGGATTCCATCTTCTCCCTTGCGCCACCTAAGAAAGCCCACGCCCACATATTTATTTTTAGATATTTTTTTTATGATATCCATATCTAAGGAATGTTATCTTACACCATTTATTCTAGAGATTTGAATCAGATTTGATTTCGTTCATTATGGAAAGTGGTTTGGGTTTATTTCCTTTGAAAAAGTCTCTCTTGATAAAAACTCCTCTCCCCTCTCTTGCGCCAACTTTCTCCATGCCTACCTTTTCTTTTTGTCACCTCTTTTGTGGTGGTTTCCTAATCTCCACATAGATAATAAGGGAAGGGGCATCCAAGAGTTGGACGCCCCATGGTTTCCTTGTTTGACTAGGTCATTTGACCTAGTCTACCTTATCTAGTGGTGCCTCCTATATGATAGTAGGTGGGAGTCAGAAATCTATGATTTTTCCATAAAAAAGATAGAGAAGAAAGAGGATGGCATGGATATTTTGAGGTGCCAGTTTCCTTAGAGGAGAGTCTTCTATCAAGACATCAAAAGTTGATGTCTTGTAGAGACAAAAGGTAAGAGAGAAGATTGTCTTCTCTTATTATTTTTCTTTCAGTTTATTTTCTCTTTATTTTTATGATTTTTATGTGATAAAAATTTGAGAGAGAAAGAGGGATGGCGTGGTGGATCTATTCTCCAATGAGTTGGGGCATGGTGATCTGATTTTGGACATGATCTGATCATGTCCTGATGAGAGAAAAAGAAGAAAAGAAGGTCATCTCTTAAGGTTTCTTTTAGAACCCTTCTTCTCCATCAATCATGAGATTTTTCTATGAGAAAAATCAGATAACATAAGATCTGAAAGTTAGAAAAATATCTAGAAAAAAAGATCTCCTCATGTCCTAGCATAGAGATGTTCTCAGGACATCAATCATTGATGTCCTGAAAGAGAAGATCTGTCTTCTCTTAGGATCTTTTCTATTATATATTATTTTTGATTTTAGAAAGGTCCAAGGATTTGACTTCTCCCTTATTCCTTCTCATATTCTTCATCTCTTGGAATGTCCTAGAGATCCGAAGAATATTTTTAGATTAACCATCCGGAGAGATCCGCAAGAAGCTAGCACTTCGCGCGGATCTTCATTCGACGAACCTCTAATTTTATTGCAGCCTCGTGTGGATCTCCTGTAGAGGCTAAATACGTATACGGCTCCAAAGATAACAAAAAAAATCAATCATAGAGTTCTCGACCCATGCGAAGGTAAGAGATCTGATCTCTTCTCTTATCTAGATGTGATCTAGGTTTTAGATCTAAAATTATTTTAGATCTAGGGTATTGATTTGATCAATACTAAAATTTTTATTTTCTGACTTATAAATATAACATGACATGTTATAGGTCTTAGTTGTAGGGTTTAGTAATCTGATTACATACTTTTGTAGATTAAATTGTTTAATTTACATATTCCACTGCGTTATATTTTAAAAATATTTTAAAATTTATGCATGAAATTTTGTACTTTTTTCATCACTATTTATGATAAAAAATTTTATTTCTAATATTTTAAAAAAAATTAAAAATTCAAAAATTTTGAATTATTAGCGACAAAAAATTTTTTTTCATCATAAATAGTCAATTATTTGAGATAAAAATATTTTTATCATCAATATTTCTAAAAAAAGAGAAATTTAAAAAATATAAAAATTATTTATGATAATACTTTTCATCTTTAATTTTTTTTGAATCTGTCTTATTGCTTAATTTTGCATAGATTATTGGTTCTATGGACTGACCAGAGGTCATAAAATACAAAGACCTTATATCTGCCCAAGAATATAGAAAGGAGATGATACTGGAACTTTATATGTTTAAATATGATCCACGAAAAGGTTATCCAAAGATTCTCGAATGTGTACCAAACTAGTCCTCCTAAAATTTTTTAAATAAAAGCTCTTCTAAACTTTTTAGTAGTTGTATAAGTCATATGCATGATGATGTAATTAAGTTATGCATAATAGGTGTAATGTTCATCAAGTTCAAAATTTATAATATTGATTGATCATATCCAAATAGCAAAATATCTTTTATGATAAATCATATTAAAAAAAAATCACTCCTTTCCTCTCTGGTAAGATTTTAGAATATGGGGTTCATTATTTTGTATATCGTTCTCATAGAGTATGATGATATCTAATATTGAGATGGGGGGCAGTGGAACTTGTCTCCTGTGATCTTCTACCATCCTAGAATATAAGCAACAAGAAAACTTTGAAGGTAGTGGAAGAGTTATTGGTGACTTTTCTAGCATTAGCAAATTTTGTTAGCCTAGTGGAGGGTTGCAATGAATAGGATCGGATCAAGTTAGGATCAGATTAGGGTAGGCTATAGGCATTGGTGCCTAGAAAAAGCAAATTGGAATATAGCTTAATTTATTGGATAAGTCAAAGATTCAAAATTTAACCTGATTGATTTATCGAACAGACTATATAACCTAAAATGCATAATCTACTTAATAAACAAGTCTAATAGATTAGGGCCCATGATTAATTATGAATCCTGTTTGAATGAGTCACTTGACTATCTAAAATCTGTGGATTGTCACATCTTCCGAATATTTCATACTCTACTCTATCTAGACCTACTTATCTCAAATATGTGGATTCTCAAATCTGTTTAATATGATTAATTATTTAATATGTTAGTTGAGTTGGTCCGCTTATGACATAATCTTATACCAAATCTAGACCTACTTATATTGGGTTGTGTTTGTGTCCTTTGGGCCATCCTTCTAGGCCATTGCATTTATTTTAGGCTGGATGAACAATGTTGCAGCCCAATCCTTATTGGGTCCCATCTCCATTCTTCGACCTCCAACCCCTGCTTTTCTCCTTTCTTGGTCGGGTTCTACACCTGTAGACTTTTAATGAATGGTGGTGTTCTCAATTTCTAAAAGTAATATTGAAGCCTTAAAGCCCATCAAGTTGCTGAAAAAAAATTTTAGAATATATATATATAATAAAATAATATCCATTCAAATTTTTTTCATAAAAAATAATTAGCGATAAAATTATTTTTTATTGCTAATAAGATAATTAATGATGAAATATTTTATTTTCATCGTAAATTTTTTGAAAAATTGGGGTAATTTTTTTCGTCAGAAATTATTAGCGATGAAAATCTTTTTCTATTGCTAATAACCTAATTAATGACGTAACATTTTTCATCGCAAATTTTTTTTTGGTGGAAAATTTTTTTAGTAGAAAAATGGGGTAATTTTTTTTTGGCGAGAATTATTAGCGGTAAAAGTTATTTTCCATCGTTAATAGTGTTATTAACGATGAAATATTTTGTTTCGTCACAAATAATTTTTTTGATGCGAAATTTTTTTTACTGAAGAATTTTTTTTCTGAATTATTAGTGATAAAAATTGATTATTAGCGATGAAAATTTTCATCACTAATAATTCACATCCCATCAACATCCCATCGCATGAAACCCTTCTTCTTCCCCTCCCCCCTGTTTCGCATGAAATCAATTTCCTGTTTTGCACAAAATCAATTTTTCGCCCCTGCCCCTCTCTGCTCTTCCCCCTCTCCCTACCACCGCATCTGCTGTCCGCATCCATCCGCCATCGCCATTCATCGTCGTTCGCGGTCCCGTCGCTTTTCATCCATCACCGGAGGTAAGGATTTCTTTTTCATTTTTTTTTCATATTTTCTCGAGCCATCGGGGGGCCGACGAGGATGGGGCCGGAGATGGGCCGGCGGGGCTTGGCTGGTGGTGACTGAGACCGGGCCAACGGGGATGGGGTCTGGGGCCGAAGGTAAGGATTTCTTTTTCTTTTTTTTTTTTGGTGTTTTCTCAAGCCACTGGGGGGCCGACAGGGATGGGGCCGAAGATGGGCTGGCGAGGATTGGCCGGCGGCGACTAAGACCGAGCCGGTGGGGATGGCGTTTGGGGCCGGAGGTAAGGATTTCTTTTTTTTTTTTGGTGTTTTTTTGAGCCACCAAGGGCCGGTGAGGATGGGGCTGGAGATGGGCCAGCGGGGATTGGCCGACGGCGACTGAGACCAGATCGGTGGGGATAGGGTCTGGGGCCGGAGATGGGGGTCGGGGATGGTTTAGGGTGGGATGGGCCAGGGAGGGGGCGGCCAGCAGCCCTATCTCTATCGTCGGGGAGGGTGTTGACCGGCGAAGACAGGGCCGGGGAGGGGGCGACCGACAGTCGGGGGAGACATGGCCGGGGAGGGGGCGGCGGGATGGAGGAAGGGAAGAGAGAAAGGAGGGGAAAAAAGAAAAAAAGAAAAAAAAAAGAAAAAAAAGAAAAAAGAGAAAAAAAAGCAAAAAAAAAAAAAAGAAAAAAAAAAAAAGAGAGAAGATGGGGTCAGGGAGGGGGCGGCCGACGGCGATGGAGATAGGGTCGGGGAGGGTGTCGGCTGGTAGAGACAGGGTCGGGGAGAGGGCCTATCGGTGGCCGAAGGAGATGGGGCCGGGGACAGGGCTACTAGTGGTCGGGGGAGACGGGGCCGAGGAGGGTGTCGATCGATGAAGACGGGGCTGGGGAGGTGGCGGTTGGCGACCGAGGGAGACGGGGCCGGGGAGGGGGCTTGCCGGATGTCGAAGGAGACAGGGCCAGTGACAGGGCCGCTGGCGATCGGGGGAGATAGAGTCGGGGAGGGTGTCGGCCGGTGGAGATGGGGCCAAAAAAATTATTTGATTAATTATATTTATTGCATAAATTTTTTATTATTACTGCTGAAATTATTTAATTATTTGATTAATTATTTTTTATTTCACTAACACAATGCACATTGCTGTTACTTATTATAATTTAATTATTTTATGTGCTATTTTATATGCTTTTATTTATTATAATTAAATATAAAAAATATTTTTATTTTAAAGAAAACTCTATTAAAATTTTTGATGAAAAAATTTTAATGCAGAGTTATTCTTTTTTGATAAATTAGAAATCTATCTTCGAATGTATGTTCAAAGATGGTAGTTAAATTGCATTGAGCCATAGATTTCTGTTCAAAAGTTGATCTCCATCGAGATCAACTCTCGGATGTCTCATATTCGGATTTTTTGAAAAAGTAATAATCTTATTGTTGTTAATAGTTAATATTTTATTTCATTACGTGGTATTCAGTAGTTATCTGTCCATTGTTCTTCGAGTATATGGTGGATAGGGTGTGTAGGCACCATATTCACATCGTATACTTGGAGAACCATGAGAAGATGTTGTCGAAATTTTTATAAAAATAAGATAAAATATTCACTAATAATCGTAATAAGATTATTACTTTTCTGAAAGGGATAGGGTCACACCTGTTAGTAATGATTTGAAATGGATAGGATCATGCATTTTTACTTTATTAAATTGATGGAAAGATATTTTCTGTATTATTGTTCAATCTATATTTTTTAATATGTATTGTTTTATATAAAGTGATTCGTGTCTGGATCCGGATCGAGATTTTGGTCGGAATTCGGATCACGATTCAATCCAAAATTCGGATCGGGATCCAGAATACCACTGAACCTTTTTTTGGTTGTTAATAATTTTCTATTTGTTGTTAGATAGATATCAACAAAAATTGAATGAATGCTAGAGATATTTTTTTGCCTGAATATCGAAAAAAAGTTTGAGATTTTATTGAGTTTGCACGACATAAGGCTGACAGTGCTAGTCAGATAAAGTATCCATGCAAGAGATGTGTCAATATGGTATATCGTCACATAACACTTGTTGAGAAGCATCTGCTGTATTATGGTATGGATAAAAAGTATACTTATTGGATATGGCATGAGGAGGGTGATCCAAATGAAGTGGTGCGCGATGATGATGATATTGAAGATGATAGTGATGCTGCTGGATCTGTCGAACATAGTGGTATAGGAGAATTATTAGACAATTTACATCAGGGTGCTTGTTTAAATATACGTATGAGTACTACTACATCTGAAAGCAATTCTGATCATGAACATAATATCCGGCTTGAGGTAGAAGGGACTTCTGAATAGTCTGCAAAGCTTATAAGGGATGCACGAAAGCCACTCTATCCAAATTGTATAAAGTTTTTCAAGTTAGAATTTTTGATAAAATTACTTCATATTAAAATCGTGAATCGATGGAGTCAGAAGTCATTTGATCAAATTTTGATATTAATTAAAACAGCTCTTTCTAATGGAGAGAGACTTCTAAAATCATATTCTGAAGCAAAAATATACATGCGAAAATTGGAACTTGGCTATATTCCTATACATGCCTGCAAAAATGATTGTATATTATTTTATAAGGATAACGAACAGATAACTGAATGCCCAAAATACAGTGAGCCTAGATACAAAACCAATAATAGGAAAGCAAAGAAGATATCTCAAAAGATTTTGAGATATTTTTCATTGATTTTAAGACTTCAAAGGTTGTATATGTTCACAAAGATAGCTGAAGAAATGAGATGGCATTATGAACAGTGGGTTCCAGAGGAGAATATACTTAACCATCCGACCGACTCTTTAGTGTGGAAAGACTTCGATGCAAAGCATCCGCACTTTGCAAGTGACCCGCGCAATATCTGGCTTGGTTTAGCGATAGATGGATTTCATCCCTTTGGCAATCTGAGTACTTCTTACAGCATGTGGCTTGTGATGCTAGTTGTACATAATGTGTCACCTTAGAAGTACATGAAAAAATCATTTATTTTTATGTCACTGTTGATTCCGAGTCTAAAAGCATCAGGTAATGAAATTGATGTATATCTACAACCTTTAATCGATGATCTGAAGGAGCTATGAGAAAATGGGGTATAGATATATGATTCTGTGAGTCAAAGTAATTTTAAGTTGCATGCTTCGATTCTATGAACCATAAATAATTTTTCTGCATATAAAAATTTATCTAGATAGAGCACCAAAGGATATCTTGTATGTCCAATATGCAATATGGATGCATCCTCCTTATATTTAAAGCACAGATGAAAAATATATTTCATGGGTCATCGGTGGTTTCTCCTTGGTAATCATTCTTAGAGGACCCGTTATAACCAATATTTTGATGGTAAGTCCGACCGACGTCTACCACCTAAGGAGTTAAGTGGAGCAAAAATTTTAGAACAACTTGACGTCATTGAAAATGTTCAATTTGAAAAAATATCAGGTACTCGTAAGTGGAAGCATACTGAAGCTGAGCTGAATTGGACGAAGCGAAACATCTTTTTCGAACTACCATATTGAAAGCAGCTACTACTTCATCATAATCTGGATGTAATGCATATTGAAAAGAATATTTGTGATAATATCATCAGTACTATATTGAACATCTCAAGAAAAATAAAAGATGATACAAAAGCTCATCTTGATTTATAGAAAATAAAAATCTAGTCAGAGTTGCATTTAGTTCATTGAGGTGAGAGATTTTTTATGACATCTGCATGTTATTCGCTGTTTGGTGAGAAAAAGAAGAATTCTGTGGATGGTTCAAAATCATAAAATTTTCTGATGCATACGCTTGAAATGTATCGTGGTGTGTTGGAAACAATGACGGCAATATCTCTGGTATGAAAAGTCATGACTCTCATGTGATGATGCAACGTTTGCTTCCTGTGGTCATGCGTGGCTATTTGGATGGTGATGTTCAAACTGCATTGATTGAGCAGGGAGTGCTCTTTCGAAAACTGTGTTTTCAAAAATTAAAGATTATCTTACTTAAGAGATCTGAGAAGGATATTATACTCATTCTTTGTAAGTTAGAAAAAAAAATATCACCATCATTTTTTAATGTTATAGTGCATCTAGCTGTTCATCTTCCAAAGGAAGCTCTTTTGGTCGGACCGGTATATTATCAATGGATGTATCCTATTAAAAGATAAAAAAATTATACATATTTTGTTATATCAATTATAAAATATAAATATATTTCTAAAATTTAAATTTATTTTTATTTACAAATTTTTATGTACCTTAAAAAAATATGTGCGCAATAAAGTAAGGCCTGAAAGGTCTATAGCAGAAGTATATGTAGCTACGGAGTGTGTCACATTCTGTTCGATATATCTTGATGATATCGAAATAAGATTCAATTGTACAGATCGTAATGCAGACCGTGAATGGGATGACAATGAACCAATATTGTCTATATTTAAACAAACGGTTCGATCTATTGGTGCAAGAAGATATGAATTTATGGACGTGAACGAGCTATCCAAGATACACTTTTATGTTCTAAATAATTATAAAGAAATTAAAGATTTCATTGAGTAAGTATCATCTTAGTATACTGCTTAATATTTTAAGTAAATTTTTCATGTCGATATAAAATTAAAAATTATAACTTGTTGCAGTGAGCATAAGAGTATACCATATAGAGAGAATAATACAGATACTGATGATCGACATAGGAGAAAATATTTGGTGATCTTGTAAGTTACATTAGTGATACATTATTTATTTAATTATAAATAATATTATTTAAACCAACATAATTTTTTATGTTATGGTGTAGATAAAATATAAGTATTTCAATAGAGAAGTAGGTGCGATCGATGAGTTTATGATTTAACATGTAGTCCCGATCGAAAGGTTAATCACTACGCATCCTGTATCATTGGAGAAATGAGATTTCACACAAAGGAGCTTGAGATGCAACGACGGATCCAGAATAGTGAGAATGCTACAATAGGATATGAAGGAGAAGAAGAGATTGAATATTATGGTGTACTGGTAGATATCATAAAACTGAAGTATGGGTCCAGTAATTCTATATTTTTGTTTCAGTGTGAATGATAGGATATTAGTAATAAAAAGATCGGTATTCATATCGATTCACACTTTATCAATATAAATTTTGCACGAATATGGTACCAGAATGAGCCGTATATATTAACAACTCAAGTGAAACAAGTAATATATCTGAAGGATCTAAAGTATCGAGGTAATTGGCATGTTGTACAAAAAATAATACCTAGAGGCGTATATGATATACCAACCCGATTAGAGAAAGATTTTCAGCGAGAAGAACAAATATTAGCCAAGCTTTTTGTTGATGAAAACTCATAATGGCACCTTTGAATAGGGCTGATCTGCCGTCCAACGAAGTTGAAGCTGATTTTGTATTTAATCTTGATGAGTCGGAGGGCGACGATCAGTTGATAAATAATGATAAGATAGAAGATGACATATATATCGATTATTGTGATTCGGAGGATCTATACATCGAAGAAGATACGAATATTGATGAGTAGATCTATATTCTTCGTTCAATCTTCTCTTGCAATAATGGTATGCAATATAATTATATTTATTAGAATATAATTTATTATTATTATTATTCAATATTATATTCATTTATATGTCAATTATTGCAAATATGACACCAGGAGACAGATAATGATGTTCGCATTCACAGTCTACCCCGAAGGTTGAGGTGCCTTCACCGATCTTTGTTGCCGCATCGGCTCCATTGTCAAAGGGTCCTGCACTGGCAGATCCCAGTCAGGTGGGTCCTAGTGAGGCGGGTCCGAGTGAGATGGGTCTGAGTGGTATTATTATACTTTTTATATAATAAAATTTGATTCTTTTATTTGGATAGCTATCATACTAATGATTTATTTATTATTATTTCAGATTAGTCTTCATCGATAGTGAGGTGAGAGTGAGGTCCATCGAAGAACCTCACTCTAGAGCATTGGAGATGCGAGCACCCATGACAGCATCTCTATATCGAGATACCAGTCGGCTACACCAAACCCATTAAGGAATGGTGCGAGCCGTGGCAGACTAAGCTAGGCATCATATGCCACAGCTATGCCTCCGTGATGCTCTTCGATTGGCATCACATTCTACCAGCTCGGAGAGAGATTTTCTACACCCACTTATAGGTAAAATAAATTATACTATGAATATTTAATTTGCATAGTATTCTTCTAATATTTGTTATTGACAGGGTATATTCGACATCATTGATTTGGAGGAGGATCGTGTGAGGTGAGCCGTGGACACTCATTTATCGTTGCATTTCAAAGATTATCGCCAACACATGCATCAATATTGGTACCATATGGTGCAGGATCATGGGGAGGAGGTAGCACGATAGCAGCCCTATGAGAGCATCACTATGGATGATTGAACTGTCATATGCCGGCATTATGAGGATCCGACATATCAGGTTACACATCCAAACTTCTTCTTTTTTTAAAATTTAATGACTGAATCATTTATTCTTAAATTAAATTTGTTATCTACTAATTTGACTGGTAACTATACAGAGAAGATGTGCCCAGAATGCCGTAAATCGAACGAGATAGACCATACCACATTGTGAGGGTTCGAAGTCGTTCGCTCGTCACATGGAGCACATGGTAGGTAATTTTTAATTTTTAATTATCATATAATTCTCTAGTTATTTAAAATATTTTTAATTAATTCTCAAATTACAGAGAGATGCTGAGAGTGGCGAGCTTTCTAGTAGGATCGATATCTACCAGTGGACCCACCAGCGATGGTCAGGGGAGTGGACGACGGGGAGCTAAGAGCTCTTTATAAATTTTTTCAATTATTTTTTTATTCATAGTCTGATTTTTATTATAAAATTAAAATAGCTATAACTTTAATTTTCAGGACCGTATGACAGACATGAGATCCCGCCTACCTCTGAAGGCTCGACCGTACCCACAAATGATGAGATCTGTGCTCGGATGCTTGGTACGAGACTTTATTATGTTAGGGATCTAGGATATAGGATCACTGCTCCCTCATCCTCATGCTCATCCAGAGCTGACATCCATTCTGCATGCGAGGCTCGACTGATGGAGGTACAAAGGCAGGCTGTCGAGGTCGACAGCAGTCTACCGTGGATCGACAGCAGGCTAAGCAACGAGCTCAAGAGTTAGCTGCACGTGTAGATGAGAATCAGTAGCTCCAGATCCAGATGATGGAGTGGATGGCGCAGATGGAGCAGATTATACAGCAGATGAAGCAGCAGCAGGTCGATCCGAGCTCTTTTGAGTGCTCTCCATCTCTAGCTCGTTCTCCAAATACCGACACTTGATGGTTTCTTCATGTATTTTTTTATTTTTATTTTAAATTTTTTATAATTTTAATTTAATATAATAAAATAATAAAATTTATTTATCAATTTATTGTATAAATTTTTTTTTTTATTTTTAATTTATAAAAAATATTATAGATATAAATTAAAAATATATATTCATAAATTATTTTTTTAAAAAAATTATTTAAATTATTAGCGATGGAATTATTTTTGATAAAATATTGATCGTCAAAAATATTTTAGTATGATAATTTAATTTTTTAATAAATATAAAACTATTAAAATTTTATACATAATTAATAGTGATGAAAAATTATTCATCCCAAATAATTATTAGTGATGAAAATTTTTATCAAAATTTATCATATTTATGATGTAAATTTTTCATCACTAATATTATTTAAATTTAATTTTTAAAAATTTATTATTAAATTAATAGTGATGAAAAATTTTTGTTGCAAAAAAAATTTTTGCGATGCAAATTTTTCATAGCTAAAAGTTTTTAAAAATTTTATTTTAAAAAATATTTTAATTAAATTAATAGCGATGAAAATTTTTTCATCGCTATTAATTTTTTTATTAATTAGCGATGTTATATTTCGTCAAAAATATTTTTTTTTATGATTAAAATTTTCATCGAAAATATTTTAACGATGAAAATTATTCGTCGTAAATATCCTTTATTAATGATGAAATATTTTTTTCATCATAAAATATTATCAACGATGCGATTATTTACGATGAAATATTAGCAACAAAATTTTCATCGCTAATAACTATTAGCGATAAAAATAGATGATTAGTGTTAAAAATTTTTCATCACTAATAACCTATTTTATTGTAGTGACTACTATGGTCATAGACTTAAGGACTCAACTTCTTAAATCTCATAGGTCTACTCCCTTCTGCTAGGATCGATAGATTTCATTTAGGTGCGCACCCTACTCCTCAGTGGACTAACTATGGCCAACATCCACTACAAGGACTCATTGAGTCAATATTTATGTAGTTAATCTCCAGCAGCCTCACTGCGAGCAGCTATAGCACCACAAGTCAAAGGATCAGTCACACTACTGCAGCATCGAGAAAGTTACTAAAAAGTGAGCAGACATCCATGTGACTTCTCGTGTTGGTCATGCTCAATACTAGTTATTCTTTAACAACCACCTACACTCTCGCTCCAGTGTCACTACACCGCAGACTCGAGACTGATTTATCCGAAGGAAGCGATCCGTACATCGATCTATTCGGATCAATCACCATCCCCATGATGATCCTATGACTAAGAGTAATTTAGGAATTAACCATCAATGACACATGTCTCAAATTTTTAACTCTTTGAGAATATGTGTCATCATCTTGATGATTCATGGACACATAAAACATGAATGATAATATAAGTGCCCATTAAGTACAAAATTATATCCTAGTGATATGATATGCGTCAGCCAAGATTGGCTTCTAGGACATACATTCAACAATCTCCCACTTGCACTAAAGCCAATATGCCATATACCAAACCCCATCTTCTAAAGACAGACTTTAGTCTTCGGCTAGCTAAATGACTTACTCGTGGATTAACCACATCTCATGTAGAGTTTGCTCTCTACACCTCTATATATTTCTACTTGAGATAGTTGCGTGTTCTGTTGCTCTATGTGATTAGATATCTGGTGAGATCTAGGCTCCTTAGCAAGGACTATGGTGCCATTGTCTTTACAGTATTGTGTCATGATATCTGATGGCATGACATCCAGTTCTGCAACTAACATTAGAACCAAAATGTATCCTACACATCTACAATGTACTTAGCTTCCATCGATCGATTGTTTGGAATCCTTCCAAGATATCGACATGATTACACAGGAACACATTCCATGATGTAGACATTCTACTATTAACATCAGACATAAAATCTGAATTGGTGTATTCTCCTACTCCTAGCTTTGATCCTTCTCTAAAAATTAAGAATAAATTTTTAGTTCTTCTCAATACTTAAGGATATTTTTACAGCAATCCAGCACTCTTAGCCTGGATACGACTGATATCTGTTCGTGACATTCATAGCATTAACTATATCAGTTCAAGTACATTACATGGATACAACCATATTTTAACCGATGTTAGTATTGGACACTCCGACTGATCCTTTTGAAAATACATAATTCTTCATTTCTGATCAAACAATTGATCATACCATCGAAATGAATATTCCAACTTCAAGATTATTATAAACTTAGTAATCTCTTATCACGAGAAGTAAAATCCATAAGCTACTCTATATGAAAGCCTTCAAAAGGTATCTAGTTAGGAAAGCTATTTCATATCCTTTTCTTAGAGTCGATGTCTGACATCACCTTGTTGTAGATTTTGGAATCATCTCTTGTTTCCTATCTCTCATAAGAAATATTTTTTTTCTATATTTTCTGTTAAGCATACCCAAGTACCTTTTGAGAGGATGGGAGATCCTACTGTATCTACGAGGTGAAAGAGAAACATACGTATATTGGCTCATCATGAATAGGTTCTTTAAATTCTACGGCTTGCTGCTCTTCAGAGATATTCTCTTCGAGCTTAATTTTCCTCTCATTGCTTCATCTTGGATAAATAATTTTTAAAGAAGATAGCATGATAGGTCACAATCATATTGTGATTCTTTTAGAAGAAAAGTAGTATCCCAAACTCTTTTAGGATATTCTTTGAAATGAGCTTTATGGATCTATCCTCTAACATATCCACCTACTGTCCTTGACATAGGCTAGACGTCCTTAGATCTTGAAACAACCAAGATTCAGTTCTCACCATGCCATATCTCATATGGTGTGGTAGGAGCAGATTTAGAGAGAACCCAATTTCATAAGTAAATTTTAAAAATAAAGCATGTCCCCAAAGAAACAAAATAAATCATGAATTCTATCATGGATCAGACCATATCTCATATAGTCCCATGACTCTTCTTAATTATCTTGTTGAGCTGAGATGTACTAAGAGGGGTCCAATATAAAACTATGCTAGTTTATGAAATAATCGAAAAATTTTTTTCTTTGATATTGTATCTTCGATCTGATCGAAGTACCTTTAAAATTTTTTGGATTTGTTTCTTTACTTTACATCTGAATTCTTTGAAGCTTCCAAAAATTTCATATTTGTATCTCATATAGTTATCCATACCATGACTAATCATTGGTAAAGGTAACGAAATAGAGATAACTCCCTTTGTTAGCACATCAAATGGGCTACACACATCAAATGTGTACTAGGATAAGTATCTCAGTGATACTTTTTCTCTTATCCCATAAGAGTAGCTTGATCATTTTTCTCAAAGAGATGATGCATAGACTAGATATGACTCAATAGTCAATGAGCTCAAAAGTTTATATTTTTTCAGTCTGTTAATCATTTTTTCTCCTATTTGACTTAGCCTAAAGTACCACATATACTTAAGATTTATCTCAACTTTGAATCTCTCAGATCCAATGTCATTCACTGCTTGCTCAATTAAGTTCACAAATGCATCACCATGCAAATAATAGAGGTTATCTCTAAGAACTAAATTCAAACGATAATCACAAAGGATAGATGTCGATGGCCACAGTAGCAACTCTTGTCCTATTATCAATTTAAAGGGTTACTTTCTCAGCCCTCTACCTTTCCATAGACTTTATATTAAAATGCATAAAAAATACTAGAGTCTAAAACTCAATTGGAAGAAGAGAAAATCATAAGGATAGTATTGAGCAATTTTGACAAGCCTATTCAAGATGTGTCCTTGTTTCTTTAGGCTCTCCAAGTATGTACCTCTGAACTTTTCAAGGTTTCTTAATTACCAACATTTTGATCAATTTAGATAAGATGCCAAGAAGGTCATTCATATGGTAGTTTATCATAAACTGCCCATATAAACTAAAAAAAATCACAGGATCAAATCCACAAGCAATTCCTTGTGCATGGTTATGTCGAGCCTTTTAAGCTCCTTAATATTCTTGATCATTATCAAATAGTGATTATATACTGACTATCCATCGTGCATCTCATACACTGTGCGACTCTGATCATCTCACAATACTTGTAGATGAATTAATATATCGTTGACAGTGAACATGTGCTCATGCATACGTTGGAGTTCATCTAACATGGGCTTCAACATATAGCACCTATCCTTATTATCATTATCCATTTACTCATCAAATATAACTCGTTGACTTTGGATTGGACTAGCAGTTAACATTAGAATAATCTGATAGAAAATATTGCTTAAATTTTTTAAAATTAAGAACAATTCTTAGGTTTGCAAGCCAGTCTATGTAATTGATTTCGATTAAATGGTTGATATCTAGGATTCGAGCTAGAGAGTTAGAAGCTGACACAATAAACAACAGAAAGTAAAGATTTTAATTAGATATTTATATTTATTTTATAATTTATTCTAAAAATTTTTAGATATAAAAAGACTCCTACTATGTTATCAGATCTCTCACATTCTCCAGATAGAGAAACGAAAAATCTAACACGACAACTTAATTTTTAGTGAGTGCTGTGGTCCCACCGATGCCATGTACCTCACCTAACAGTTATTAGTAACACAAACATTGATGTATGGATAATTCTTTATCCAGATACTTCTTTAAACATGTTGCAACGACTTGATCTCTAAGTCATGTGGGCTCACCTAACAGTTATTGCTCACACTCCTTAGTTAAGTCAGACCCACCATTCACAAGCAGATGCAAAGCCATCATTGGATCCCTCACCTAATAGTTATTAAGTCCAACCCCATCTCTATCCTGGAGCAACTCTTTGCTAATAGAGTGATTGCATATTTTCGATGCAATTGAACTACTGTGATCAGCCGTGAATAATTAATGCCGGTAGCATGCCTGTACATCTACAACGATGGAAGATCATTGGACTTAAGATTTATGGAGATGTTTGGATTTAGATCTCATCTAATCAGTCATCACATGACTGATCTAATTGGCATGAGCTAAACCAAAATACCAAGCAACCATATTTGAGACTCAATCTTCCAAATTGATCAGGTAAGTAAAAATTTGTGGGGGTCCCCATTGCTTTCGTTAGACACCAACAAATTACTCAGGTCAGCAAACGAAACTAATTAAATAATCACCTTTCAATTACTTGCCTTAGACACCAACTGATTAATTAGTCTGAATAAATTAGCTTAGGTGAATCAGATTCGAGCCATAGAGCCAAATTAGATCCTTAGGTTAATTGATTCTACATATGGGTGTCAATCGATTCGATTAACAATAATTATATGATCTTAAGCTCTATTGATCTAACTCTAATCAACACTTGACTCGATTTGATCAACTGTTAAATCGATTTTGATTCATTATGATCAAATCAGAAATCCTAGATGTAATCCAATTATATGACCTAATTTGATCTACCTATGACCAATCCCTTATGCACAAACACTAATTTCAGATCTTAAATCTAAATTTTCAGATCTAAATTCTTTGCATAAAAAGTATGTTTGGATCTTGAAATAATTTGTAGATCATATATATAAACATATATCATATATATGAATAAAATTTAGATCATAGAAACTGATTTCAGTCCTAAACATACTTTCATATATCATATATACGAATCAAAATAGATCTCAAAATTTTTTTCAGATCTAAACAATAAAATATATATCACATATATGATAAAAAATCAGATTTAAAATTTTATTTTAATTAAAAATTTTAATATCATTTTAGGATAACCATACAGTATAACAAGTTACGCTAGGACAATCTTATGTCAGAACGACATAAAAAACTTTTAGATCTAAAATTTTTTCTATAGATTTTCAAATCTAAATCTCAATCTCATGCATATGATGTGACTCTGAGATCACTATTGGATTTTCATGGTTTCATGTATACAAAAATTTTAAAACAAGTACACAGTAAAAATTAAAAATTTAGATTAAATCTAATTTAATTTAAGCATGCATAAGATCAAATCTTAAAATCATAAAATAAAATCTACATATATGAGATAGGATTCAGATACAAAAATCAAACAAATAAAAATAAATAAAGAAGATCTAATCTTCATACCTTGGGGCGGGTCGATTTATACCACGAACTGATGATCATGGATGTCTTCCGAAAATCCCTTGAAACCACACAAATGTCTGACATCAATGGGTATCTTACTTTGAATGTGGGGCTAGGTTGGCGCATGAGAGAAGAAAGAGTTCTTGCCCTTTTAGACTCTCTCTTGGTACTTAAATCAAACTCAATTTAATCCTAATCTAATTAGAATTTAGTGCACCCATGAAGAAAAGAATTTCTAGTCCAAATAGGAACCCAAAAATCTCTTAGTTAGATCCTAATCTAATTAGGAATTAGGTCAAATCCAAATCCTAATCAAACAAGAAATTATTCTCTCATATAATTTGGTTATCTCATAACCCAATTAGGCTTGATCAAATCAAATCCATGTCAAGTCATATTGAATCTAATTCAATTAGACTTGATGCAAGCCCCATTGCTCAATCAAATTGAGCTAATTAGCAATTCAATTGCTAATTAATCCTCCTATAATTCACTAACTCTTTAACGAGTTACTTAATTATAATTTTTGTATTAGATTAATCATCAATCAAATTGCTAATTAAATTCTATCACGATTCATAATTGTAATTCAACCATCTAATCAGTCAAAAGTATCTTTGTGTGTGATCCCATAGGTTATATTCTGTCTGGTAGTGAGATATATTGTGATTCCTATCATAATATCATTAAAACTCCTTTCAATGGGTTGGAACTATTCCAACTCTGTCCATCAAAGATCATCAATCATTGAGATGATGCTCATGGATCTCACAATCCATCAGTGATACCTAGCAGTATGTAATGACAATCCAGCAGAATAAAAGGTGATTGACCTCTAGTTGCAGTTAATGTATGATACAGTCCCTTTATCATGAGTCTCGATCAGATGACAGGTCATGGATAAATCATCAAGCTTCATCATCGGTCATATAATAGATTCAATTAGCTCGAGTCCATGTGTGATTCTCATAAAAATTCTTTTCCATCAATCATACTGCTATGGCCATAGACTTAAGGACTTAGCTTCTTAAATCTCATAGATCTACTCCCTTCTACTAGAGTTGATAGATTCTATCTAGGTGCGCACCCTACTTCTACAATAGACCAACTGTCACCAACATCCATTACAAGAACTCATTTAGTCAATATTTATGTGTAGTCAAATTCTAGCAGTCTTACTACGAGCAGCTGTAACACCGCAGGTCAAAGGACTAGTCACACTACTGCAGCATTGAAAAAGTCACTAACGAGTGAGCAGACATCCATGTGACTTCTCGTGTTAGTCACACTCAATGTCAGTTATTCTCTAACAACTACCTATACTCTCGCTCCAGTGTCACTACACCGCAGACTCGAGACTCATCTGTCTGAAGAAAGCGATCTGTACACCGATCTATCTAGATCAATCGCTATCCCCATGATGATCCTATGATCAGAAGCAATTTAAAAATTAACCATCAATGACATATTTCTAAAATTTTTAACTCTTTGAAAATATATGTCATCATCTTGTTAATCTCTTGAATGATTCATGGATACATAAAACATGAATGGTAATATAAGTGCCCATTAAGTACAAAATCATATCCTAGTGATATGATATGCGTCAGCCTAGATTGACTTCTAGGACATACATCCAACAGGGATTTCAGTGCTAAACTAATCAAATATAAGCCTAAAATGAGTTGAAATTCATTTCATTGAGATTATGAATGAAAATTACAAAAGCATGCAACAACAAAAATAAGATATAAAAACATATATGCCAAATGCATAAACTTTTAAAATATGAGAAATCTTCCTTATGTTTTGAGGAGGACATTGAAGCCTACTTCAACTATAGTTATCTAAACACTTTGATAAGATCCTTAGGAGAAAACTCTCTTGAAATTTTTGTTTTTCTCTTTAACCAAATTCTTGATGAAACAACAATAGCTACTAACGAGTTCTAGCCAACTTTCAAATCTTTTCTACTACTTGCTTTTCTTCTAACCTTGACATATCGAAAGAAGGGATGTGGTTATTCTTTTGTATTCAATATTTTTTTTGAAGAAGACTGAAAAGGTTTTTTCTATAAGACATCTCAAAAGAAGATGAAAATCTTCTTTGTGAGGCCAAATTGCAAAATACACAAGTAGAAGGATGGGGTTAATATATTTTTGTAAGATTATCTATAGTGAGTATTTTTCCTATAATTACAATTCATTTGAAAGTTTTAACTTTCTTAGTTGTTGATGCTTCGAAACATCAGACATAATTGCAATTATCACTCTTCCAAAGTTTAAAATTATATAAGAATTGATTGTGAAAACTCCATCAAAAAACCACCTCCATCACCCTTATTAATTATGGTTTTGATTGGGAATAACCAAGTCAATCAAGATCGGCATCGAACTATTGAATTATTTGAAAATTTTGCTAGGAATATAATTTTTAAACTTAATATTCCAAATTACAATATTATTCAGTGCATTATATTAGGAGGCAATAGAAGCTTCTTCATCAGCAACTAATTAAAACATACCTTGAAATGTGCAAACATCAGTGTGATCTGAAAAACTATCTACCTTTTTGAAATCCAATTGTAAACTAGTAATTATGTAGATAGGCTGAAAAACTTTTCAAGACACTCAGTGATCATAATAGATAAATTTTGAATCATGAAAATATACGTTCTACATTCATGTGGATAAACATGACTCAATGAATGTGCTCTATTTTATAGTTCATATCATCTTGCCAAATTATTCAAAAATTTGAAAAACTTCTTCAAATGAACCCAATTCAATGTGCATACCTAATTGTACATAGTAATAAACCGCTACTTGCTTTAAAGTGAGCTCCATTTCAAACTTTTGTATGAATGGAGGGTGTTTTATTCTTAAAAAATTAAAAGGATCTTTTGAGAAGGTGGAAGCTTTGTCAAAAGTAAGAGTGGGGTGATCACATTGAATCCTTCTCTTTTACACATGCAAGCTAGTTCACACTCTTATAGAGATAGTTCCTTTGTATAACACTAGGATAAGAGAGAACCATACAAGGTTCTAAAATTTGCTTAGGATACAATTACCTGCATGATATCCGAGTTATTGAATTGGTCATTACTTGAACAATTGACATATGAGTTATAAATAAATGAAATAGTTATTTTTTTTTGATAATGATCCCATTATTTATGTAACATCTATATCATAAAAATGACAGATACTCATATCTTTTAGAAAAATAAAAAAATATGTATTAATACTTCTAATGAAACATATCCTACAAGCAAACGTGTTCTATTGAATTCTAACTGAACTCATCAAACATCATGTTCTTTCCTGATCAAGTAACATATTCTAAATATAAACTAAATAATATATTATATAATTGCATGAAATAATCAATGTACTTATCACATTCGATAATACCATACAGAACATACACAATCAACAAATCACTAAACTAACAATTAGGAATTAAGTGAATTGCGACAGCATGAATGATGAATAATGACAAAGGAAGTAGGGAACTTATGTATGATGACAAGCTTATGCCATGATTGAGATCAAACCCTAATGTTAAAGAGTAAAATGGTAAAGAAATAATTTTTAAAATCTTTTTCTAATCTACATATATGGCCGAGAAATTGGGTTGAACAGGATAAATCATGCAGTTGGATCGCCTAAAACAACAGCCGACAGATTTTCAAAATTTATCAATTTCAACTCAAATCTGATCAATATGATTCATAAGTCAGATTGATCAACCCAATGGACTCAGTTTTTTTTGGGTCAGAGATAAGAATGAGGTCTTAAAACGTTGCTTCTATCGTAGGAACTCGCGAGTACTCCAATGTACAAGCGTACGGCCGAAGTTTCTTCCACTAATTTTCCCTTGCTTTGTGTTTGCCATTTATAGTAAAGGATGAAGGAGTTCATGACTTGGCTTTCAGCGCCATCAATGGTAGAGCCCGGATTCTTCCTTGCCGTTTCCATGCGTCCCTCCTTGGCGACGCTCCTCACATCAACGATACAGACGTAACATTAAATACGTGACGCGGAGGAGTAAATGGAGAGGCATCGAACCCCACATCCCCCTCCCTCACGTAACTCCATCCAGTTGACCAGCCTCCCAGATTGGCCCACGAGTTTCCTATGCATTTCGTGCAACGAGACACGTGCCAGCAGCCTGCTACATGGACGTATCCTCTTTATGTTGTTGTATTCTATTAATTGGCAGTGATTAGGTACTGCACTCTTCACATGGACATGGCAGCAATATTTGGAAGAATTATTTTATTCGAGCGCGTCCACCCCAAGTTCATGACTTCGTGGATAAGTTTAAGAACTATTATTCTTGTCATATAAAATATGTGAGCTTGATAATTTGCATGATTTCTAAATTTGCATAGATTGATTTAGTTTCAACTCTTCTGAATGACCACATTTTGCAAAGTCCACTTGCTCTACACACAAAACTTTGGTACAATCTCTGGGGGAGGACGCTTCGGCTTCAAAAAACGTGTGGCTTAGAGAAGACTCTTCAAATATTCCAAGTTCTAACAGCGTTTCAGGCGTCACGTGTCTCCTTGAGTTGGCCTTATCTCACTGTTCCCAATGGACCCAACAGGAAAAAAAAAAAAAAAAAAAGGCCTTCTTTGTTCCTACTTCTATATCTTTGAAGCTTCCAACACGCAGCATAGTTTGACACTAAATATTATAACACTGTAGCATCCCCATCCCACAGTGATAGGCCTCACCCCCCGAGCCATGTTAGCAATCTAAGCGACCTCGTTTACTGTATGGATTCATCAAGAAGTCCAAGTACCCAGAAATAACAAATTTAATGGAGAAAGAGAAACGCACGCAAAAAGACAGAAAACGCCGTTTTTTTAGAAGGAACCATAATTTCCTCCCTCCTACCCTTCAAACTCTGGGTTGTTTCTCTACGTACATACAGATTACAGAAGCAGCATGAACAAAGGTGGTGCTGTGACTGCTGTCTACCTCTCATCCATCTCAAAAACTCAGTTCAAAAGAAGTCTCTATGGAATCCACACCCAGCCAACCAGCCACATATAACCTATAACTATATTATATTTATATAAAATATCTTTTAAACCTAGATGACAAAATAAAGCAACAAAATTATTTGGAAAAAAATAAAAAAAGAAGCAGAAATGAACATCTAAGCCTTCTAACCTGTTTGGCCCCTTCTAACAAAAGAAAAGAAACATGATTGAAAGAACTAATATATAGCAAAGGAGGGAATGTTCTCCCTCCATCTCCAGCTTCTAAAACTTGGCCCCCACTGGTGAGTGAACTCCCCTTGGTGCTGCTCAAGGGGAAAAAAGCCCAATGGAGTTCACGCCTTCCCCGGCGAGCTCCCTCCTCCAAAACGGCCAGCTGCAGCTGCGCCGGCACCCATGTCGAGCCCTCCTCCGATCGAAGTGATCAACGCCGATAGTCCGGTGGTGGCCGCACCACCTACCGGTCCCATACTGAGCCCCAGGAAGTCCAAAGTCGCCGGCTTTGGCCCGAACAACGGCGGCTGGCCCATCATTAAGTCAGGTAGCG
Source organism: Elaeis guineensis (assembly GCF_000442705.2). Classification (NCBI taxonomy): domain Eukaryota; kingdom Viridiplantae; phylum Streptophyta; class Magnoliopsida; order Arecales; family Arecaceae; genus Elaeis; species Elaeis guineensis. The sequence continues at coordinate 47,059,562 of NC_026007.2, read as the reverse complement.
CCGCCGCCGCCGCAGCAGCAGTGCTCTCATAGGGAAGACCAAGTCCAAGACCGGCCGACAAAATTGGGGCGGGCTCCGACTCCAGTACTTGTTGCTGCTGGGGATGCCAATGGAGGCTACTGTCATTGAGGCCGTCCTGGTGAGTGGAGGAGGCTGAGAGCCCGAAGCCACGGAGGAAGGAAGAGGAACTGGTGGCGGCGGCGCCCATCTGGGCGGCCTTCTGCAGCAAGGCGGTGGCGGACATGTGGGGGGACGGCGGTGGCGGCGGATGAAACGGGCGGCGCTCCTGAGGTGGCTGCGAGAATAGGGAAGCAGCGGGGCCGTTGGTGGACAGACACAGCGAGGGGGGCTCCACGGCGAGGGCGCGGTCGGTGCGGCTCATTGCGCTGATCAGGTCGGAAAAGTTGGTGCTCTGCGCCGCGGTGGTGGCGGAGACGGACGAAGCGAAGAGGCTTGCAAACAGGCTGGTGCTGCTGCCGCTGCTATTACCCCCACTGCTGCTCGTGGTGCCGCTGCTGTTGCTGCCGCCAATGGTGATGGAGGATGGCGGTGGCGGTGGCGCCGGCGCCGGCGGGGGAGGAGGCATGTACTGAAGCATTCCAGGGGCTGGGTTCTCCGGCTCTGCAAGGATAATGCACGAAATGAGAGCAAAAGGTTGTCTTTTTTCTTTAAAAAAAAAAACGAATTTTTTTTTTACTAGAGCAGGGGGAAAGAGGGAAAGAAGGAAAAGAGGAAAGCAGAAAGAGAAGTAATGATGCTTTAATTTCGAGTAAGGTAGGTGGTGGTGGTGGTGGTGATGGTGGTGGGGAGATCTCCATGGCTGCTTTTGATTTGGATTCATCGCTCTATCTCATATTTATCATCTTTTTAGAGACTGCAGAGATGGAAAGCTCCGTGCGGAAAACGAAAGCATGTGGAAAGTTTTAATCAGAGACCTTTTGGAAAGAGAAAAACACACACACAACACCGTCCCGATCCCCACCTCTTTTTTCTTTCTCCGTGTAAACCCTCTATCTTTGGTCTTTAGTCTTTAGTCTCTCTCTCGCCTCTCCCCGGTTAGCTTCGGACGCAAGAAGGGACTTCTCGGCGAGCGTTACCGACAAAGGACTCCAACAAGCCTCGCCCAGGATCCCACCCAAAGACGCGTTTTTTATTGCATCGAGAAGCAAATCCGACAAAAGCTCTATGGAAATCGCCCCCCATCACGAATCCAGAAAAGGAGCGATTACCCTTTCTTCTCTTTCGAATAAATAATTGCTTGAATAGTCCAAATTAGAATCGGAACAGGCGTTGTTAAAGAAGAAAATCCAAACAACAAGAGAGAGAAAGCGAGCGCTAGACCGACCTCGCTGCTGCTCCGACGACGCCACCTGCTGGCGCGGCAACTCGGTCCCAACAATCGCCGCCAGAGGCGAAGACTTTTCCGGCGCCGGCGCCGGCGCCGCCTTTCCGTCCTCCTCCGCCTTCTTGTTCGCTGGCGCAGTCGGCGACGCGGCGTTGGTGTTGTTCGTCTGCGCCTTGGCGCTTTCCTCCGCCAGCGCGTCGCAGAATGCCCTGTGCGTGATAAAGCTATCCCTCCTGCCCGAAGAACCACAGCAAATTTCAGAGAAAAACAAAGAAACGATCGGATCGAATCGAATCGAATCGAATCGCCATGGATGGGCTAAAAATGGGAGCTTGGGAAGAAGGATTGATTGACGAGTACCGGGAGAAGAGGGTGCCGCAGTCGCAGCGGTACTCGCGGGTGCCGCAGGTCTTGGAGTGAGCCTTCCAGTCGGACTGGACGGCATATTTCTTCGAGCACTTGTCACACTTCCATTTCTTCTCCCCGTGCTTCCTGCAGAAGTGCTTCTTGATGCCGGTGAGGTCGCCAAGCGCCCGCGAGGGCTCGTGGTGGACGCAGCTCGGCTCCGGGCACACGTACACCCGCTTCCTCACCTCCTTCCCCGTCCTCTGCCGCAGCTTCCACGGCAGGTTGTGACCCCTTCGATGCAGCTGGAGGTTCTGGTCCCTCTGGAACCCTTTGTTGCAAATCTCGCACACGAACCTATTCGTCGCCATCAGCGTCTTCGGCGACAACGCTATCACCTCGGCATTCGGATCTAAGATCTCACAAAAACCATCCAAAAATAGGGATAAAAAAGCGATCTTTAGATTAGAGAGAAGTCTTTACGTTTCTGAGTTTGAGCTCGCTATAGAGTTACCTGGCATTCCGGGGAGATTGCGTTTCTTCTTAGCAGGAGCGGGCGGCGGCGGCGCCGCCTGCTGCTGGCCGGAGGAGGACACGCTGGCCTCTCCAGAGGCCGAGTTGGAGACGGTCATCACGGAAGAATTCTCCAATTCCACCGGCATCGCCACGCTACTCCCAGGTGAAATCTAGGGTTTTCTAGCTTCGATTCGAGCCCCCAAAGCCACACAAAAAAGAAACTAAAAGCAAAAAGCTTTACCAGCTACTAGTCCTCGATCACTGTTCTTTCCCCAGCCAAAGCCACTCCGCGAACCGAACCTCGCTCCCAACCCAAGTTCCACCTCGCCGGCGCCGCAGGCGAGCTCAGCGCTACGGCGGGAAGCCGAACCGCAACCGGCCGCCGCCTAGATCGGGCCCGGCACCTCGATCACCGGCATCGGAAAGATCGGAGCGGTGTCGGAAAAGTCCGATATCAGCCCCTAGATAGCGGGCATTTCCGATCCGCAAATCCAGTTTAGCTTCGCTCCCACGCCAAAAACGCGCTCACTTTCCCGCTCCCTCTTCGGAGTCGACAAGCCCGAAACGCTTCCACCCGATACGAAGCGCGCTACCAGAATCGAGGTGTCGCCCGCAAGCTTGCCGGCGATAGCTAGAGAGAGAGTTTTTCTCGGGCGGCTGCGAGAAATTTCTCAAGAGAGAGAGGCTCTCTGGAAAGAGAGAGAGCGATAAAATAAATAACCTAAAGCGGCGAGGACAAAGAAAGAAGCAGAGAGAGAAAAAGGGGGTGACGTTAACTCAGGTTAGGAGGGGGGAGGTGGGAACCAGGGGTGACGGTGTACCATCGTCGGCTAGCAAGTGATGGAGCGATCACAGCGGTACACGTGTCGAAGAACGCGGAACACTGGAGGTCTTGGCATCTGTCCGTGAGGAAGTCAGGCAAAGTGGCGACCGCCCTATTTTGTCGTGTAGCAATAGACTACCGTTCTTGTTCTTTTTTAAACAACAAAAATAGAAAAAAAGGATGGAGGACAGAGATGTCATTTCGGAATTTGTATAGGTTGTTGGGTGGATGGTGCAGCGCAGGGAACAGCTTGGGTGTCAAATGATTGGTTGCCGCGTGCCGTGAAGGTATTAGCAGCCAACTGCTTAATTAATGTGGTGATTAAATGAGATTAGCCGGGTTTGTAACAGACTGTTGGAATGGTGACGTGTGTAGCTTCCTTTTGTAAGACAAGCTTTGATTTATTGCAACCATAATTTGTCCCCAGCTAAACCTGAAACCAATAGCCTGCTAATTGTCTATTTTCCCAATTGGCTGTTGATTAAGATAATAAGAATATCATTTGGATGGTATTATTTAGTGGGAGGAGTAATTAATTGTTCATGCACCAGTGTTGCATGGTGGCCAAGTGGACTTTGCTTGGTGATTTGGCACAACATTGGATTAGAATGCTCTAGAAGATGTGGTATTTTTGTTTTTATCCAACAACTAAAACGTTACCAAAATAAAGACAAGAGATTCAGCTCACTTGGAAGACATATAGGTTTATGCTAGTCAAACTTTAATTAAGAAGGTCATAACTGACTTGGTTTTCCTTTTGTTGGTGACGTCTCCGAGCATTGATATCTGTGACTGCTATCTCAATGATGTTTGATATATAAATTCTAGGATAATATTTACCGAAAGAACAACCTCTTTTCTTTATTTCTTGAGATAAAGTATGACCTTTTTTTTTTGCTAATCAGTGCTTAATAGAGTCATAACTTGTTGTGTGTGGGGGGGGGCGGCCTACTATGTGACTCTAGAATTCAATAGAAATTTCCTTGTTAACCATTTGGGACCTAAAAAATACATCAATGGTGCCAACAGCATTCATCTTCTATCTTGATACAACATAGTTTGTGAGCTAGTCAATCACACAATTCTTGCCAAACTTTGACCATGTATTTGTATTTGATTGACAATTACAATGCGAAAGCTTCTAGTATGTTCATCTTTGAATTTATCTCTTTAATTGTCCTGCCCGTGAGCCAACAAGTCATCAGCCTCGTTTTACATTTTCTTTCTTTCAATAGATATGCATTTTTAATGCTTATTCTTGCATAATAAAAAAATTAAAAAGGACCATATATCTAAAATAGAAAGTTTCTCAAATCCATTATGCATTTACCATCAGTTAGTTGGACTCAAAATAGAAAACGATGAATAAAAATCAAGACTCCCAGGTATGAAAAAAACATATACACTTCAAAAAAAAAAAAAAAAACACAGAGAAAAACATCTCATTTGATCTTTTTAATCAAATGATTGGACATCAACCATACATTCTACATCTCATATGCATTATACTTATAAGGATCAAATTCTCAATAATCTTAGACCAATGGTTTTATAACAAGCTAACAATCCATCAAATATTTGTTCCCTTTGTATAGATTATGTGCAATACAAGTGCGTACCTAGATTAAACCCACTTCCCTTGCTACAATGTGCTTTTTCTCTTTTTTTACGTTGTTTGTTTCTACAATGATCTTGATGTACTCTGATGATCTTTTTTTTTTTTTTGTATAAATCATGTATAGGTGTAACAATTTATGATCCAACCAATCAATTTGACCCATAAACAATCTGCTTTAAGCTGGTTCGGATCTGATATAAATAAGTTTAAATCAAGAATGGGTCAATTTGTCTAGATTTGTTTAAGGGTTGAAGATTTAGAGTTTTGATCCATTTAAACCATTTTGACACATTTAATATTAGACTAGATAATTACTTTGCCTATTTAATCCATTAAAGATCTTTTTAATCTATTTAAGACTTGTTGGACTTTTTTTTATTCTATTTAACCCAATCAATTTAATCCATTTAACTTGTTTAAATTTATTTAATTTATTAAAAATCTATGTAACCTATTTAATTTGATTTGATTTGTTTAATAAATAAGTTATGTGGGTTTAATTGGACGGCTTGTTTTATAAAAAAATTCGAGTTCAAGATTGAATTTTGACTTATTTAATAAATTTATTCAATTCAAATTAATAAATTTTTGATCCAACTCCTGTATGATTTGATCAATATCTAATTCAACCCAACTGGCGCCCGCCCCCAAACCCCCCCCCCCAAGTCATAGGCATTTCTGACACTTCATTTGATGCTGGTCTAAACTCTGAATCTTCTATAGAATTGGCTAACTATGTGAAGATCATTGTACCGGCTAATTACAACAATGATCTTCATATAATTAGCCATCCTGCAAAAGGTGCAGAGTTTAGACCAGCATCACATGAAATGTCAGAAATACCCTTGACACACCGTGAACAAATAAATGTCATTTCCATTTGAATGCGAACATAGATGGTCCATAGCCCAAAGATTTATTCCATGCCTGGAGGGTCATTTTCGTCTTTTTCATCTGAAGATTCTCTGCGATGACCCCCGCGACTAGACCACCTCCTTCCAAAGCTTTGGCCCAAAATGTCCCACCACACATACTTTATTTTACCAAAAAGTCCCTATGGGGCCAAATTAGTATAATTTAATTAATCCTCATGCAAAGGTGAAAAGGATGGCAGCAGCCCTGCAAGGAACTGGATACAACCAAAAAGCCGGCAGGTTTTCTTCCACCCTTCTCCATCATCATGCTCATTGACCAATGCTTTGCATTTCTCCATCTGTCTTCCCAGTACCTCTCTCCTCGTTTCTTTTTTCAAAACAATCCTTTGTTTTTTGATTTGGTTCACTTAACCCTCTTCTTCTAGGAATAATTTATTTACTCTCTTTATTTATACTAGATATCCTTTTCACTTCCTAATCTTAACTAGTTTTATCTGACTCTCCGTGGATTAGTTTAATGTGAGACTATGAATATGTTAATCATGGTGCAGAGCTTAGGTGATTAGAATATTACATAGATTAAAAAAATCAAAAGTCACGGAAGAATATGCAAAGATCTACGGAGTAGTGCCATCTAATCATCATCACGATTTACTTTCTATCATAATGATAATCACTTTGCTTGGAGATATTAGAATCCTACTCTTATGACTTCAAATATAGCCCTCGTTTGAATATTTCTGGTATGAGAAAAGCTAGCTAGCTAGATTCCTAATTGTTGCTCCTGATCTCCACATCTGAGATCGAACAGTCGAGGTGAATATTACCGAAGTGGCGCTATCACTGGAGCTCCATCCGAATATCTGCAAAAAATTCTTACTGAGATATTCTCCGATGAAAATTCTCCAATGTTCAAGTCAGGAGATGGAGAACAACGAGAAGGAGAGAGTGAGAATAGAGAACTTACTTTGAGGATCCCGAAATCCCGTTATTTATAGAGGAGGAATCGAAGTTATATATGTCTCGGAGTCATGATTGCTTTCCGAATTTGGCATACCGATTGATAGGAAGAATTTATTTTCTTTTGTGGGAGATTTAGTCATGGAGGATTCCTTCTGTATCTGGACTTTCCTAATATGGGAGAGAGAGGCTGATCTGACAGTAAAGAGCTTAGCTCAGTTATAGACGAACTATAATAGATTGTCCAAAGTCGAAGTTTTGGAGACCATGGAGCACGCATTGACCTCAAGTGATTTAGAATTAGTCAGCCATGGATGAGCTAAAATAGGATGTCCACGATCGAGGTGAAATCGTCAGTAAAAGTAGAGGATAGATAGCAGCCACAACTAGCTCGATGGAGTGCACCCGACGACCTTTGTGACTTGTATGCATGTGACTTGTTAAGCATCTATTTTCTGTAGATTGATCAGAGATGAGGATCCTTCCAGCCAAGGTTAAGGTATAGATCCACAACAAATGTGTTAGAAAATAGGTAGAGTTGCATGCATAGATTTTAAAATCTTTTTGAAGTAGCAGCGAAAATGATTTAGGTTAAATCCTTTAATCCCATATGCAATAGATCTAATGTATATCTATCCGAGCCCTAGATCTAAGACATATATATAATCTAAAAATAAAATAAAAAAAATTGAGATCGGATCTCAATACGTTGCGTGGGTTGATATACACCGCAACCGATGATCTTAGATCTGAAGGTCCTAAGTTGCACACGTGTCTGATCTCTACAAGTATTCATCGAGATCAATCTATGAATCTTTCTTCTCATTATAGATCTGCCTTCTCCTAGATGAATCTCAGCCTTTTGAACCTTTGATCAACTCTCGATCTTTGATCGCGATCTCAATGCTTAAACTGCAGCCTTTCTCTTTATTTTTTACTGTAGAAAAGATCACCCTCAACTCGGGCGTGTGGAAAGATGAGACGCCCAACCCTTGAATGTTGGAAAGAGAGGAGGAAGGGAAGATAGCGTAGAGATGGAGAGAGGATGGAGATCTGAATTTTCAAATCAATTAATTTTGAAACCTTAGGAGACGATCTCTTAAATAGACATTTTCTTGATTCTAAATCAATCTCCAATCTATCTAAAAAGACTAGTCCTTATCTCATAAGGATTCTTATCTTTTAATTTGATTTTTTTTCAAAAAAATCAGATCCAATTGGAAAGATCTTCACCTCTTATGGCAAGCAGATAGGGCGCTCCACATCCTATAAGGCAGATAAAAGGGGTGCCCACATCAAAATAGGTAAGTAGCTGGGGTGCCAACTCTTGGCGCCCCATAGGGTTTTATGCACACAAGAGAGGGGACGTAGCCCCTCTCTCTCTCCTTCTACACCAAGGCAAAAGAGAAGCGGGTCCCTCTTTCTTCTATCCGTCCACTCCAAGGAGTTTTCACCCCTTGGACTTTTCAAAAAGGGAGGCTTGCGCCTCCTCTCCTCTTTTTAAATATTTCATGCCACAAAAGTAAATAACAAGGAAAAAAATAAGAAAATTTATTTGCCAACTAATTGGCTTGATCCAATCCTTTTGAGGTCTCAAATAGGTGCCCCTCTAAATCCAAATCAAAATGAATCTAGTTAAGGTTCAAGGGTATAGACTTAATCCAATCTTTATTTAATAAGGAATCCAAGTCCAAAGAAGAATTGGATTTAACCATGTGCTAGCATGGTTCTCTTAAATCCAATAGAATTTCATTAAATCCTAACCCAATTAGAACTTTATAAGCTCAATTGGTTAATTCAAGATTAAATTCTTTAATGTGTGATCCCATAGATTTCATTCTATCTGGTAGTGAGATATATTGTAATCTCTATCATAATATCATCGAAACTTCTTTCGATGAGTTGGAATAATTCTAACTTTATCCTTCGAGGGTTATCGATCATCAAGATGATATCTGATGAGTCTCACAATCCACTAGTGATATCTAACAGTATGTAGTAGCAATCCAGTAGAATGAAAGTATGAATCTCTAGGTGCAGTTATGTGATTCAGTCCTTCTATCGTGAGTTTCGATTTGATAGAGTCATGAAGAACTCATCAGATCTCATCGTCAGTCATTTGTCAGATTGGCTCGACTCGAGTTCACTTGTGAATCCTGTAGAAACTCTTTACAGTATTCATACTTGCTTTGGTCAAAGATTTTCTGAACTCAGTCTCACAAATCGCATAGAACTTCTTCTTTTCTATCAAAATCGATAGATTCTATCTAGGTACATCCTATTTTTAATAGTGAATCTGAACCTACTATAGCCAACATATACAGTAAGGATTCAAATAGCTAGGAAGCAAGGGAACATGCAGTCAAACTCAGTAGCCTCACTGTGAATAGTCGATGACATCATAGGTCAAAGGACCATTTATACTACTGCAGTATCAAGACAACCACTGATGAGTGAGTAGATATCTAAGTGATTTCTCATGTTAGTCATGCTCAGTGTAAGTTATTCTCTAATAACCATCTGTACTCTCATCCCAGTATTCCTACACTGCAGATTCGAGACTCATCTATCCAAAAGAAAGATAATTCGTGCACCAATCTTTAAATAGATTGATCATTATCCTCCATAACGATCTTTTGATTAAGAATATTTAGAAACTAACTACTAATTAATGTATATCTCAAATTCTCAACACCTTAAGAATATACAAAATCATCTTTGTTAATTTCTAGGACAAATCATGAACACATAAATATGATTGAAAATAAAAATATTTTTTATTAATAATAAAAGTATTATAAGTATAAAGTTAAGCTCTGAAATTATAAAATATATTAGCCAACAATTGGCTTCTAGGATATTCATTTAACAAACTCTCACTTGATCTAAAGTCAATTGGCCATATACTTAACACCCATCTTCTCAAGGTGAGCTTTGGTCTTCTACTGGCTGAGAGGCTTGGTCAGTAGATCTGCTACATTCTGCATGGAGTCGACTCTCTGTATCTCGATGAATTTTTTCTCGAGATATTCACGTATGATATGGAACTGTCTCTATATATGCTTGGACTTTTAGTGAGACCTGAGCTCCTTAACGAGAGCTATGGTGCCGTTGTTGTCGTAATATAGTGTAATGGTATCTGATGGCATTACACCTAGCTCCACAATAAACTTTTTGAACCAAAAAGCTTTCTTAACAATTTCAGAGGCGGCGATGTACTCAGTTTTCATAATCAAATCTGTAATGATCGGCTGCTTGAAACTCTTCCAGCTAATCAATCCTCCATTATACAAGAAAATATACCCCGATGTAGACTTTCTATCATCAATATCAGTCATGAAGTCTGAATCGGTATATCCTTCCACTTTCAACTCCGATCCTCCATCAAAGATCAAGAATAAATTTTTAGTTCTTCTCAAGTACTTAAGAATATTTTTCACAATAATCTAGTATTCTTCATCTGGATTTGCCTGATATCTGCTCGTGATACTTACAGTAAGCGCTATATCAGGTCATGTACATAACATGGTACACATGAGGCTCTCTATTACCAAAGTATAAGGGATCTTGCCCATGCATTGGATTTTCTCAAGTGTCAAAGTATATCTTCTTGGAGAGATGAATGTTAAGTCTAAGGGTCAAGAGAGCTTTCTTAGAGTTTTTCATACTGAACCTCTTTAGCACCTCCTCTATATACATTCGCTGGGAGAGTCCTATCATTCTCTTAGATCTATTCCTATCGATCTTTATACCAAGAATATAGGAAGCTTCTCCTAGATCTTTCATGATGAATTCTTTTGACAACCATACTTTGACTGATGTCAGCATGAAAATATCATTTTCAATCAGAAGGTTGTCATCCACATACAATATGAGAAATGTGATAATGCTCTCATTGATCTTTTTATACACACACGACTCTTCATTTTTGATAAAATTAAATTTTTTGATCACATCATTAAAGTGAGTGTTCCAACTCCAAGATGCTTGCTTGAGTCTATATATGGATCTTTGCAGCTTGCAGACCTTGTGATCACTATCACTGGATGTAAAATTTAAAGACTACTCCATATAGATATCTTCCTCAAGATATCCATTTAGGAAGGTAGTTTTCACATCTATCTATCAAATTTCATAATTATAAAATACTGCAATCACAAGCAAAGTCTGGATGGATTTTAGCATGGCCATAGACAAAAAGATTTTCTGATAGTCAATGCCTTCGTGTTGACTATAACCTTTCATAACTAGCCTTACCTTATAGGACTCTACCTGACCATCTGACCCAATTTTTTTTTTATAGATCCATTTACACCCAATAGGTACAATACCTTCAGGTGAATCTATTAAGGTCCCAACCTAGTTGAAATACATGGAGTCAATTTCTGACTTCAAAGCTTCCATCCATCTCTCGGAGTCAACATTTAACATCACCTCATCATAGGTCTTGGGATCATTCTTAATGTCCCTATCTCTCACAAGGAATACTTCCTCTAAATCTTCTATAAGAATACCTCAGTACCTTTTAGGAGAATGGGAGATCCTACTTGATCAACGAGGTGGAAGAGGTCCCACATCTACTGGCTCACTATAGGGTTCAGGTTTTTAGACTCGATGCTCTTCAGAGACCTTCTCTTTGAGCTCAATATTCTGCCCACTACCTCCATCTTGGATAAACTTCTTTTTCAAGAAGACAGTATGATGGCTTACAATCATATTATGATCCTCAGAAAGATAGAAGTAGTATCCTATAGATTCCTTAGGATATCCTATAAAACAAGTCCTAAAAGATCTAGCCTCTAACTTATCCATTTACTATCACTTGATATGGGCCAGACATCCTCAAATCTTGAGATATCCAAGCATTGGCTTCTTACGATGCCATAACTCGTATGGTGTGGTAAGAACGATTTTAGAGGGAACCTAATTCAAAAGATGAATTGTAGAAAGTAATGCATGTTCCCAGAGAAAGATAGAAAGATCTGTGAAGCTCATCATAAATCGAACCATATCTAATAGAGTTTGATTCTTCCTTTCGGATATCTCATCAAGCTGAGGTATCCCTGAAGGTGTCCACTATGAGACTACACCATTATCCTTGAGATAGATCCAGAATTTTTTACTAAGGTATTCTCCTCCTCGATTTGATCGAAGAAACTTTATAAATTTTTTGATTTATTTTTCTACTTCATATCTGAACTCAATGAACTTTTGAAAAGCTTCAGACTTTCGATACATCAAATACACAAAATCATACCATGAATAATCATCAGTAAAAGTTATGAAGTAGGCAGCCACCCCTGATTTGTACATCGAATGGACCACAGACGTCAGTGTATATCAAGACTAATATCTCAGTGATCCTTTCCTCTTATCCCACAAAAGGTAGCTCAATCATTTTTTTTTTGAAGATAAGACTCGCAAACTGGATAAGACTCAGAAGTCAATGGTTCGAGAAGGTCATCTTTCTCCAGTTTATTAAGTCTGTCTTCTCCTATATGGCCTAGCCTAAGGTGCCATAGATATTTTTTGCTAATCCTATCTCTAAGTCTCTTAGACCCTATGGCATTCATAGTTTGCTCGTTAATATTAACACTCGCATCCATATACAAATGATAAAGATCATTAATTAAGAAAGTATGTGCAATAATTTTATTTTTAAAATAAATTACACATATATCTTTATTAAAATAAAAATTATAGTTATCCTATGTCAGTATAGATATAAAAATTAAATTCCTACTAGCTCCAGGTACACCATAATAGTCTTTTAATAATAATCTATATCCTAATAGTAGTCACAAAGAATAGGTCTCGACGGCCACAGCAGCAACTCTTGCTCCATTGCTAACCTGAAGAGTGATCTTGCCTTCCCTCAGCCCTCTAACATTTTTAAGACTCTACATAGAAGTGCACAAGTGAGCACTTGAATCAAAATCTAGAATCCAACTAGAAAAAAAGAAAACCATTAGATTAGATTCTATTACGAGCAAATCAAATGTACCTTCAGAAAGTCCATTCTTCTTCCTATTCTTCACAATCGTCAGGTAAGCCGGATAGTTATTGATGAGCACAGATCAATGAGTGGATAACACCTTATTCATTACTTCATTAAGTAAGATGCAGCAGATTCAGTCTCTAAGTCTTGTGCCTTATCTAACAATTATTGGTACATTTCTTAGTTAAGTCAGACCCACCATTCACCAGCAAACGCAAAGCCATCATTGATCCCTCACCTAATAGTTATTGGGCCTAACCCCATCTCTATCTTGGGACATCTAATGCTCATAGAGTGGTTATACTTTTTTGATACAATTGAACTACTGTAACCAGTCGAGAACAATCAATGCTAGGAAAGTACCCACATCTCTACGATGATGGAAGATTGCTAGACTTAATATTTAGTGAGGAGATTTATGTTTAGATCTGTTGTAAGTCATCAGATTTGATATCTGACTGATCAAATTTAGATCAGCATATTCATATATCTTATCTACCCAGTCGGCATGAGTGAACTCAAATTAACAAGTAACCTAATTCAAAACCTAATCTCTCAAAATAGTCAGATAAGTTAAGATGAGTGAGAGTCTCTCCATTTACTTTTCTTAAATACCAACAAATTAATCAAGTCAAATAACGAAATCAATTAAATAACCACCATCTAGGTACTTACTTTAGACACTAAATTGATCGATTAGAATCGATCAGGTTAATCTATTGACCCGGACCCTTACCAGTGAGCCAAATTAGATCTTGAGTCAATTAATTTATATCAAAACATGAATCGATGCGATCAACTATAATTGAACTTAACTTTGAGCTCTTTTAACCTAACCTTAACCAATAATTGATTAGATTCAATCAACTGCTCAAATTCGACAATGGTTTCTGGCCTGATCTAATCAATTGATCTTAATATAGTTTGATCATTAGATCTAATTTATTCAACCCATACTCACATGCAATAACATAATTTTTAGATTCTAAAAATATTTTAGATTATGTTTCATTGCATGCATTAGTGACTTATGATCTTGAAACAGTTTCAGATCTAAACCTAATATAATATATCACATATATGAAGTTTTAGATCTAAACTACAAACATATATCATATATATATATATATATATATATATATATATATATATATATATATATATATATATATATATATATATATATATATATATATATATATATAATTTTAAATCTAAAATAAAAATTATACGTATTAAATATATATAAAATTAGATCTAAAATAATAATTAAAATATTTTTTAAAAATTGATTCGCATCAAACTAGGACAACCTTTTCAATACAGGAGATAAACCCTATATCAGGATAATCTTATATCAGTCCGATGTAAATTTTTAATCATTCTAATTTTAGATATAACATGAATAAAAATATATCATATATATTTATTTTTAGATCTAAAATATTGATTTAAAAATTTAGAAAATAAATCTCAAAATCGATCAATCTTATGCTAGGACAATCTTTTCAATGTAGGAGGTAAATCCTATATCAGGACAATCTTATACCAGCATAAGATCAATATTAAATTATTTAAACTTTTAAATCTAATATAAAAATTAGATTATACATGTCTTAAAAATCAATAACTCTGATACCACTGTTAGAAAATGGATATGATTGCATGCATATATTTTAATTTTTTTTTGAAATAGTAGCTGAAATTATCTAGGTTAAACTCTTTAACCCCACATGCAATAGATCTAATCTAGATCTATCTGAGCCCTGAATCTAAGATATATATATAATCTAAAAATAAAATAAAAAATTGAGATCATATCTCAATACCTTACACGGGTTGATATACACTGTAATCAATGATCTTAGATCTAAAAATTTTTTAGCCGTACACATGTCCGACCTCTATAGGTATCCATTGAGATCAATCTTAAACCTTTTTTCTCATTATAGATCCATCTTCTTCAAGATGAATCTTAATCTTTTAGACTTTTGATCAACTCTTAATCTTTGACTGTGATCTTAATGCTTGAACTGCAGCCTTTCTTCCTATTCCTTGTTGTAGAAGAGATCACCCTCAACTCAGACATGTGGAAAGATGGGATGCCCAATCCTTGGGCATTGAAAAGAGAGGAGGAAGGGAAGATGGCATGGAGATAGAGAGAAGATGGAGATTTGAATTCTCAAATCAATTAATTTTGAAACTCTAAGAGACCATCTCTTAAATAGACCTTTTTTTAATTCCAAATCAATCTCCAACCTATCTAAAAAGGCTAGTCTTTATCTCATAAGAATTTTTACCTTTTAATCTAATTTTTTTTAAAAAAAAACTAGACCCAATTGGAAAGGTCCTCACCTCCTATGGCAAGTAGATAGGGCGACCTACATCTCATAAGGTAGATAGAGGGGGCGCCCACATCAAAATAGGTAAGGAGTTAGGGCACCAACTCTTGGCACCCCTTAGGGTTTTATGCACATAAGAGAGGGGGCGTAGCCCCTCTCTCTCTCTTCTTCCACACCAAGGCAAAAGAGGGGTGGGTCCATCTCTCTTCTATCCATCCACTCCAAGGGGTTTGCGCCCCTTGGACTTTCCCAAAAGGGAGGCTTATGCCTCCTCCCCTCTTTTCAAATATTTCATGCCATAGAAGAAAATAACAAGGAAGAAAATAAAGAGATTTGTTTGCCAACTAATTAGCTTGATCCAATTTTTTTGGACCCTCAAATAGGTGCCCCTCTAAATTCAAACGCCCCTCTCTCTCTCTCTTCTTCCACACCAAGGCAAAAGAGGGGTGGGTCCATCTCTCTTCTATCCATCCACTCCAAGGGGTTTGCGCCCCTTGGACTTTCCCAAAAGGGAGGCTTATGCCTCCTCCCCTCTTTTCAAATATTTCATGCCATAGAAGAAAATAACAAGGAAGAAAATAAAGAGATTTGTTTGCCAACTAATTAGCTTGATCCAATTTTTTTGGACCCTCAAATAGGTGCCCCTCTAAATTCAAATCAAAATGGATCTAGTTAAGATTTAAGGCTATAGACTTGATCCAATCTTTATCTAATAAGGAACCCAAGTTCAGAGAAGGATTGGGTTTAACCATATACTAGCATGGTTCTTTTAAACCCAAATAGGATTTCATTAAATCCTAACCTAATTAGAACTTCATAAGTCCAATTGGTTAATTCAAGATTAAATTTCTTAATGTATGACCCTATAGATTCCATTCTATCTGATAGTGATATAATATCATCAAAACTTCTTTTGATGGATTAGAACAATTCTAACTCTATCCTTCGAGGATCATCGATCATCAAGATGACATCCAATGAGTCCTACAATCCACCAGTGATACCTAGCAATATGTAGTGACAATTCAATAAAATAAAAGTATGAATCTCTAGATACAGTTATCATGTGATTCAGTCCTTCTATCGTGAGTTCCGACTTGACAGAGATCATGAAGAACTCATCAAACTCCATTATCAATCATATGTCAGATTGGCTCGACTCGAATTTACTTGTGAATCTCGTGAAAACTCTTTCCTAATATTCACACTTATTTTGACCAAAAATTTTCTAAACTCAGTCTCGCAAATTATATAAGATTTTTTTTTCTACTAAGATCGATAGATTCTATCTAGATGCATCCTACTAACAGCGAACTTGAATCTATTATAGCCAACATATACAGCAAGAATCCAAATTAGCTAGGGACCAAAGAAATGTGTAGTCAAACTCAGTAGTCTCACTACGAATAGCTGATGATATCGCAAGTCGAAGAACCACTCATACTACTGTAGTACCAAAATAACCACTCACGAGTAAGTAGACATCCAAATGATTTTCTCGCATTGGTCATGCTCAATGCAAGTTATTCTCTAACAACCATCTGCACTCTCATCCCAGTATCCTTACTGCAGATCCGAGACTCATTTATCCAGAAGAAAGGTGATCCATACATCGATCTTTAAATAGATTGATCACTATCCTCCATGATGATCCTTTGATTGGGAGCATTTAGAAACTAATCACTAATTAATGTATATCTCAAATTCTCAATACCTTAAAAATATACAAAATCATCTTTGTTAATTTCTAGGACAAATCATGGAGACATAAACATAATTAAAAATAAAAATATCTTTTATAATAATAAAAATATTACAAGTACAAAGTTAAGTCTTAAAATTATAAAATGTGTCAGTCAATAATTGACTTCTAGGACACTCATCTAACAAGATGCCCCCCACTCTCGAGGTGGAACTTAAATAAAGTCGGCCAAAGAGAGTATTAGTTCGAGATCAAGATTGGCTTTATCAAGGTATTTCCTGTTGACACATGTTAAGGATCGACTTCCCAAGGTGAACCTTCTTCAAATCCAAACCATTGAATTATCGGATCCATGGAAGCCATGTTCTAACCTATCATAAGTCGCCACTTGGTGCATATCGGCAGGGGAAGGTAATTCGTCAGTAGATCAGAGCCATCCAAGCCCCTATAAAAAGGCGTTGCTGAGATTTTACTTTTTACTGTTTCTACTATTCAATAGGGGAGCTCTGGCACTTTGTCTTTCGATGACTCTGCTTGGTTAAAACTGAGCTATCGTTGACCCCATCTTCATCCCTTATCTTGCTCGACCGCATCATCTCCATTGGTCAGTTTTCTATCCTCACTTATGAATACATCAAGTTCATCTCCATCCACTTGGAGTTTGGGTGATGACCTGAGAGGTGTAGACCCTAAGTCCGATGTAGCTCTTCTTTGGGTAGACCTGAAGCAGGTGAGCTGCCGGACTTTGGTCCGTTTCAGAAGAGCTCTGTCCTCATCTTAGAAGATTTGGAGGTCATCAGACTAAAGTACCAAATCTCGATCGAGTTCAAGCTGGAGATCACCATTCTCAGAGAGCGCATAGCTCTTCCGCATCAAGGTCGGGTAGGCCTTTATAAGGAATCATTGAAGGTCGGCCCTAGGCTACCCTTCCATTGTTTTGTTGTAAAATTCTTGAACTTATATTAAGTAAGTCCCTGTAGCATGGCACCGTACTCATGGCGTCAAATCCTAGGTTTCTTCATCCATTATCTTCTACTCGGAGTCGAACTGACCTCCCACCTCTTCAAGACTTGCATCATATTGAAGGAGCATCCCACAAAGGTCGGGTGGTGGTATGCCTCTCCTCGAAAGGAACAGCATCTCTTTCAGGGTGCTCCTTCCTTGGTCCATAACTGGGAGGAGTGATTTTTCTTCATCTCTAGTGAGCAACCCTGGGACTTCAATACGTCATGGGGTCAACCTTAGAGGTCAGTGGTCAGAGCTCAAACACTTTCAAACATCGAAGAGGAGACATTGACGCAAATCTTCAGCCTCACTCCCCCTCTGTTATCCAAGCTTCTTGCCAAGGAAAACTTGTTCAAGGTCGGATTGAGCCTGACTGACCCTGTGAATAAGCAGGTTTTGATCTTTTTTAGTTCGACACTTTTTTCTTTCTGCCAACCTAATTTTCTGTGCAGCAATGAGACCTGAGGACATTGAAGCCCTTCACCAAGCTGCCAAAAGGAAGAAGGCGAGTGCAACCCTAGCTCCAAAGCATGACCAAACTGAGGCCATTCTCATCAACCCACGGCAGGTGGTTCCTTAGGGCCCAGTGGCGCTCCCTTGAGAAAGGAGTCTTCAATGTCGAAGGATGCTCAGCCCCTCCGATCTGTCGCTTCGGGGGATTCGATCTCCCGACCTTCTACTTCCTTGTTGCAGTGGAGTTTGGGTGCTCCTCGAATTTTGATGCATATGTCGTCATGTCCAGTCGACCTATCGGCTGGGATTTCTCCTTCAGTGGGAGCTCTATCGAAAGTAAAGGCTCGAGATAATAGGAAGGGCATCGAAGATTATCAGATTGCTCGGATGCTGCTTCGATTAGCAATGACACCCACTGATGTCGAGGCCTTCGACGCGGAAGGAGGCACCTTCAGCATCCATGACTCATATGACTCTCTTCTTCGGGTAAGCGATGACCTTCTATTGATTCTCAATTTTTCCAATTTCTTCTATGTGATGCTTCATAATAACTTCTAACTAATTTTTCTTTTTTTTAGCTTGTCCATCATGTAAATCACTTCGTCGAGACGATCGGAGAGGCTCAACGGATCTCCCAAGAGGTTGAGGAAAAGGCCAATCAGACCATGAGAAGGGTGAATGACACCTAACTGTCAAGGCTTAAGGTTGAGAAAGAGGCAAGGTTGCTGAAGGCCGAGGTAAAGCGACTTGAGTCTGAGCTTTCCAAGGCTCGAAGTGACGTCGAGGCCTGACTGTCCGTTGAGAACAATAAGTGGAGAGAGAAGCTGGAGGCTGCCATGGTTGAAATCTTTTGCTCCTTGAACTAACTCCGAGAGAGCAAAGTGGAGTTCAGCTCTACCACATATCTGCAAGGGATTGCAGACTTCAAGGAGAAGGTCAGGAATCATTTTTGTGACCTCGATCTCAGACCTTGGAGTCGAATGACGAGGAGGAAGTCGACAAAGTCGGGGATGATGAAGTACATGTCGAGGATCTCTTCAGCCTGATTCATGGTGATCAGGCAGTCGAGGATGTAGTGTCGGCTCAGCCTCCTACAGTCATCGTGCTCGCTAACCTTGCTGATGCAAGCAAGTCTCATGCCCCTGATGGAGCTTAGAATTTTTTGTACTTCTACCCAGGCATGTCTGGGCTTGATCATTGGTCGATCCCTTTTGGGAACCTCGACATTGGCTGAGGTATTTTGTATCGGACCGACCAAAATTTTGTAAGAATTTTTCTTCAATGAAATCACTTTTTTTGCATGTCATGGAGGTCGGTTAATGAAATGCAGTTGATTTTAGCATCTGACCTTAGCTGGATGTCGCCATAGGTGGTCATTAGTTAGAATTGCACCCATCATCTTTAGATCATCTTTCGAAGACAAAATGTAAGAACTGATGATGTTCGTGAATAGATTCAAACTTTGAGATCTGTCGTACTTCAGTAGGCATAACATCCCATTCAAAAATATTTGGGGCAAATCAATCAGCATGTAGGAGGATGAAGAACTTGTAGGAGATTATAAAAACATGCTCTGCTCAGCCCATCCACAGATGAGGAGCGCACATTGGAGAATTGGATGGAGATGTATTCTGCTCAGCTCGTCCACAGATGAGAAGCATATGTTGGAGAACCATATAGAGATGCATTCCGCTCAGCTCATTCATGGATGAGGAGCGCACATAGGAGAATCGCATGGAGATACATTCCACTCAGCTCGTTCGTGGATGAGGAGCACATGTTTAGAGAACCACATGGAGATACATTCTACTCAGCTTGTCTGCGGATGAGGAGCGTGTGTTTGAGAACCGCATGGAGATACATTTTGCTCAGCTCATCCATGGATGAGGAGCATGCATTGAAGAACTACATAGAGTTGTGTTCCACTCAGCTCGTTCGCAAATGAAGAGCGCATGTTTGGAGAACCACATGGAGATGTATTCCGCACAACTCATCCACAGATGAAGAGTGCACGTTGGAGAACCACATGCAGATATGTTCCACTTAGCTCGTCCGTAGATAACGAGCGCACGTTGGAGAGCCGCATGGAGATGCGTTAGACTCAACTCATCTGTGGGCTTAGCTCTTCCATGGATGAAGAGCACACATTAGAGAACTACATAGAGATGCATTTCGCTCAGCTCGACGCAAATAAGGAGCACGCATTGGAGAACTGCATGGAGATGTATTCTAAATTAGTTCATTTGTGGATGAGGGGCATGCATTGGAGATCGTTTGGAGATGCATTTCATTCAGCTCATCCATTGACGAGGAGCACGCATTGGACAACCGCAAGGAGACACATTTCGCTCAGCTCGTCCACAGATGAGGAGCGTGTTGAGAAGCATAGGGGTTTCATGCATGCATTTCAAAAATTTTACAACGGAATAAAGCTAGATTAAATATTTTAATCTATAAACACATGCATAAGATTAGATCTTAAAATACCTATAGAAGAATCTATGACTAGATATAGCATGCATGAAAAATCTGAATTTAAAATCAATAAGGAGTAGATCATATCTACAGCTACTAAGGTTCCGAATCCTATACCTAAGCATGGATAGATGAACACCATAATTGAAACTCATGGATTTGAGGCTCTGCTGGTTGCTACAGCCACACAAGATGTCCAACCTCTACGGATCGTCCACACGAAGTCCTCGAACCAATCAGCCTTCCAGGAGAGTGCCAAAGTTTGCATAGATGGCTTCTGATGGTGGATCTGATTTGATCCTCCTCTTCGATTGTCTCGAAGCCTTCTGATATGAAAGATGGATCAGTGGAGGCACTGGATGCTAGAAAAAAAATAAATGAAAAACTCTCTTCTCTCTTGTATTTTTTCTCATTCAAAAATTCTAGAACAATTCTAGATCTCTCACCCAAAGAGGAGATGGATCTCCTCCAATACTCATGCCAAAACAATGCTTCCAACCCCAGATCCTCATGCCCCTAAGAGAGGTTTGGCTCCTCTCTTTCTTAGCCCTCTCACAGTGAAAATAGTAGAAAAATTATTGGCACACGAAAGATCACATCTTTTATGGTTGCCGAACACTAGGTGAAGAGGTTGGATAGGGATCAAATTGAGTTCGAATTCAAACCCTACCAGATTTGATCCTTACCCAAACCCATCCTCAGAAGGGCGGAACAAAAGGAGAAAGGTGTGGAAAAAAAAATGAAAAAACTTTCCTTTTGTCACACATCACAAGCGCCTTCACAAGGGCAGATGGGTAGGATTAGACAGGGTTAGAAATTTAAGTCAAATTCAAACTCTTTTGAATTTAATCATTAATCATCCTATCCTATTCCTTATGGGCAACAAAGATAAAAGTTTGCTAGTGGTTACTTAACAGTACAACTGTCAAGAGTTTAAACTGTCAACTCTTAACAGTACAACCATTATGTGTCTCAATCTAATAAATCCTGTGACTCCTCACAAGGATTGTCCTGGTTAAGATCTTACTAAATTGAAACATAAAATATTCTTTTCAATCCCTTGAAGTAGTCAATCCCATCTTGACTCATGCACTGACTTCACAAGTACTTGACTGTGTTCAAAAATCTTTCGATCCTGAATTAAAAATTTAGGTAGTCCGGCATCAAAGCACAGTAAGTTGCTTGCAAGTCACCATGATGATTTCAGATCAGAGGGATACTTATACCTATATCCCTTTGGAGTAACTCTTGACAGCAAAGTACTCCGAAGTTGGTCACGTTCAATGATATATATTCCTACATTTCATCTGCATGCCATACCAGCATCTCCATGCTCCTTGATTAAGAAAATAACTAACTCATATGGCACACAATGACCTACACTGGATATAATAATCATTCTTGTAATAAATATATCATTTGTAATAAATATATCATTTGATCGTGAACAGATTTAAGGACTAAATGATAAATCTTCCTTTATCGATCAAAATAATCTTAAAGACTTCATCACAACACAGGAGTTTGTAAATGAAGATGTACAACTTATGATAAAAATTGCCAGATAATATTTTATTAATGATTAATTCGTATGCATTTACATCAATTAGCACAACTGTCAATAAACTAATGATTGGCTTTAGGACATAATTTTCAATAACTCCCATTTGGACTAAAGCCAATCAATACAGTATCATATACCCATCTTCCATTTATGATCTTCGAACTCTTAGAGCGCAAGGACTTTAGTGATTGGGTCAGTCAGGTTCTCCTTTTCATCAATCTTCTGAAGCTCGACGTCACTTCGATCTATGATCTTTCGAATAAGATGGTAGCGATGCAGAATATGCTTCGTCTACTGATATGCCTTTGGCTCTTTTGCCTGAGCTGTGGCTCCAGTACTATTGCAGTACAGTAAAACTGAACCATCAATGGAGGATGCTACTCTAGGCTTGCTGATGAACTTCCTCAGCCACATAGCTTCTTTTGCAGCATCAAATACTGCGATGTACTCTACCTCGCATACTGAGTCAGCCACAATGTGGAGCTTGAAATTTTTCAAGCAGACTGCTTCACCATTCAGAGTAAATATGTATTCTGATACGCTTTTACTATCATTACGATCTGACTGAAAATTAAAATTAATGTATCCCATGAGTTTCAAGTCAGATTCTTCATAAACGAACCACTGATCCTTAGTATTTCTCAAATACTTAAGGATGATTTTTGTAACCTTCCAATGATTCTCACCCAGATTAGACTGGTATCTACTCACTATCTTTAGTAAGTACGCTACATCCGACCTCGTACATGTCATGACGTACATTATAAAATTCACTGTCGAGACATATAGAATTCTACTCATATGCTCTCTCTCTTGAGGGGTTGTCGGATAATTCTTCTTCGAGAGAAAAATTTCATAACCTATCGAAAGATAGCCTTTCTTGAAATTCTCCATGCTAAACTATTTCAGCATGGTATCTATGTACGTAGATTGAGAGAGCCCAAACAGCCTCTTAGATCTATCCATGTAGATCCTTCACAGAGAATTGTGACAACAGCCACACTTTTATTTCCTATAATGCTAGGACATCATTTCTAATTAAGAGAATATTATTCACATACAAAATAAAAAATACAACCACTGAACTATTAGCCCACTTATATATATAGAATTTCTCTCAATTCTTAACAAAGCCATACGTTCTGATTACTTTATCAAAATGTATATTCTAACTCTAACATGCCTGCTTCAATCCATAAATAGATCTCTGAAGCTTGCACACCTTGGACTTGTCTATAGATGTGAACCCTTCAGGTGGTATCATATACACTTCTTCATTTAATTTTTTATTTAAAAAAGCTGTCTTCACGTCCATGTGCCAGACTTCATAGTTCAGGTATGCTACTATCGCAAACATGATCCGAATAGACTTAAGCATTGCCACAGGATAAAATATCTCGTCATAGTCAATATCATAATGCTGATGATATTTTTTAACAATCAGACAGACTTTATAGGTCTCCACCTTCTTGTCTGTATCTTTTTTTCTTTTGAAGACCCACTTATACCCTATGAGTTTTATCCTTTAAGTGGATCAACTAATATCCATATATCATTGACTTTCATGGACTCCATTTTGGACTTCATGACTTCAAATCATTTCTCAGAGTCAGACCTCTGCATCACATCTATATAGTTAACTAGATTCTCATCATTCTCATCAAGCTCAACTAGATCATCGTCTCAGATCAAAAAATTATAGTATCTATCCGATTGATGTGGTACTCTATCAGATCGTCTTAAGGGTGATTCTACTTGGACTCCAAATTTGATCAAATCAAATCTAGTTTAGGTTTAATCATTGGTGTCAGTTCTTCTACCTATCGAATTTCGTCAAGCTCGACTTTAGAGGCACTTGTTCCTTTACTAAGAAACTTCTTTTTCAAAAAGTATGCTTTACTGCTGACAAACACCTTTGATTCAGCAGGAAGGTAAAAATAATATCTCTTTATTTTTTTGAAGTACCCTACAAAATAATATTTATCGAATCTAGATCCAAGCTTGTCGGTCTGTAAGCTTTTGACATAAGCCGGACATCTCCAAATCTTAAGATAAGAGAGGTACGGCCTATGCCCTAATCATATCTCATATGGTGTTTTACTAACTGACTTGCTCAGAATATTATTGAGTATAAAATAGACTGTCTCAAGTACATATCTCCAAAAGAAGATTAACAGAATTACAAACTCCATCATGGATCAAACCATGTCCAACAGGATTCGATTTCTCCTTTTCGAGATACCATTATGCTGTGGTGTCCCTGGAGGGGTCTATTATGAAAAAATCTCATTCTCTTCTAGATATATCAAAAATTCACTGAAAAAATATTCACCCCCTCGATCAGATCGAAGAATTTTAATATTTTTTTTTGTTTATTTATCTACTTCATTATGGAAGTATTTGAATATTTCAAATGACTCAGACTTATTTTCATCAAGTAGACATACCCATATCTAGATAGACTATCTGTGAACATAATGAAATAGTTAAATCTTTCTCTGGCACTAATGTTCATAGGTCCATATACATCATTATGTATTAGACCTAGAACTTCACTAGCTCATTTATCTTTTTTAGTAAAAGATAACTTAGTCATCTTTTCAAGAAGACAAGACTCACAGATCGGTAATGATTCACAATCATTAATATTCAGAATATCCTCCTGAGCTAATCTATTTATCCTGTTCTTATTAATGTAACTGAGCCTATAATGCCAAAGGTAGGCATTCGTGATATTATCTAACTTTGGGCATTTATTGGAGTGTACATTTCACTCACAGACTATAATAAAATAGAGATACTATTTCTTAATTATCCTCGTATTATTGTAACATCATTTATAATGATATTACAATAATCATTCTTTATTGATAAACTATAACCATCTTTGGTGACAGACCAATAGTGATTATATTTATCAAGAAAGATAGACAATAGTGATAATCACTCAAAATGATACTATTGGATTTGAAAACAAGCTTAATGACTCTTAGAGTCAAGATTGGAACTTGACTTCTATCTCCCATATTTAAGAATCTCTCACCATTCTCAAATTTTTTACTAACTTAAAGTTCTCGCAGCAAATTACAAATATAAACTAGACTTTCAATATCCAATATCTAGATAGTAGTGTCATATATAGAGAAATTATAAGGTATTATCATATAAGCACCTTGACCAGCAACTAATTGCTCATTTCTCTTTAGCTTATTTGGGTCACAATCTGTCTGACTCGATTCAGCCTTAGACTTCTCAGCTAGATTGGGCTCAAGATCAATATTTAACTTCTAATACTGGCTATCGAAGTTGGATCCAATAAGCTCATCACTGTCAAACAATGAGTGAAGCAATATGGTACTGGCCATTTCTGAAAAGAAAAAAAATATATAGACCTAATTAGTATATGAATAAATTAAGCCTAAAGATATTAACTTTAGTCTAAAAATTTTTTCACTATTTTATACGAATTGGCAGCCTCTATCTCCAATTCAAGAAATTACTTTAATTTTTTAGTGGATACTAGAGTCCACACAGACTGCATACGGGCCTAGATGCCAGATTGGCTGACACATTACTGTACAAATCTAAGGACAAATTTATAATTTTGACTATAAATCAATAAATAAATTTTTCTTTTATCACATTGTGTACATTGTGTCTGTGATACATCCTTTGAGTTAGTAGGAATGTTAATTCATATTTTAAAGAGTTGAAAATTTAAGGCATGAATTTACATAACTAACTCATAAACAGCTCCTGACCATAGGATCATCACGAGGATGGTGATCGATCTGGAAGGTTGGTATACGATCGCTTCCTTATGGTAGATGTGTCTTGAGTCTACGGTGTGGAGACACCGAAGTGAGAGTACAGGTATTCATTGAGAATGAGAGTACTGAGCGTGACCATATCAAGCAATCATAAGGAAGTCTACCTTCTCGTTGATGACTAGCTCGATGCTGCAGTTGTGTGTCTAGTTCTTTGACCTAAAGTGCATCGATAGTTCACCTTGAGTGTGTTATAGTTTGACTACACCATAACTCGGTCTCCTAGCCATTTGGAACCCTGAGGTGTATGTTGGCTGTAACATATTCATTGTAGGAACTAGGTCGCACCAAGATGGGATCTATCAACCTCGGTAGATGAGAGGAGTAGTCCTATAATGATCGAAAGATCGAGTCCTTAAGCCCATGGCCATGGCAGAGTGAAATAATGAAAAAAGAGTTTTTCATTGGAATTTTACATCGGACTCACATCGATCGATTAATTCATATGACTGATGTTGGGTTTGATGAGTTCACCTTAATTCTAATTCAGTCGGGACTCATGATAGAGGAACTCAATCACACAGGTACCTACACTGAGAGGTTCGTCTTCAGTTCTGATGGGTTGCCATCATATACTGTTAGGTGTCACTGATAGATTTTGGGAGCAATTAGAATGATCTTGATGATCGATCATTCTAATGTCTGAATCAGAAGAGTTTTATTCCATCAAAAGGAGTTTCGATAATGTCGATGATGAGATCACGACATGTCTCATTACCATACAGAATTGAACCTAACTGGGTCACACAAACAAGGGTTAGGGTCTGGATGTCATCAATTGGGCTAATCCAATTGATTTGGATAAGATCCAATTAGGTTCAAGAAAATCGTGCTAGCACACGATTGAGCCTAATTTTCTCCTCGTGTAATCTTTTCTGTCTCTACTGAGCCAAATGTGATTTGACTCATCCAAAGAACCTTGAAAAAATTTTTCTCAGTCTAAATAAAGCTTGTCCAACTTACAAAAGGCTTGTCTTAATTCATGAGATGAATTTAAGACAAGCACCTGCTAATTCCTGTCACCTGCCAATTTTATTTTAGGATATTTGTCAGAAGTTGACATATGGGTCTTAAATTGAAGGCCACATGGCAAGAGCTTATTGGAGGATTTTTGTGGAGCCAAACCATATCAAATTGGGTGCCATAATCAGATTATCGCACGAGCCCAATTGGATTAAGTGGGCACCCCAAGTGGATAAGGTTGGAGAGTCTTGATAAGATTGGACTTTTTGGCGCCAACCTCTCTTTATCCTTATCCAGTGTTGGTGCCAACTTTGAGATAGAGGCTTGAGTTCTTATCTGATGTGATCAGATGACATCAAGCAACCAATCAAAATTTTTTCAAAATTTATTGGAATTTTTTGATTGATTGAATGATGTGGCACTGCGCAACATACAGGGTCTATATAAAACCCTTCTGAGACTAGGGTTTTAAGGAAGAAGTTATTTTATGCACCAAACCCAATAGCTGCCACCCCCTCCCTTCTTCTCCACATCCTCCCTGCTCTCCTATCCCCCCTCTTCACGTCCAAAGAGTTGGACATTCATCTGGTGCAAGGAAAAGGCGTGGTGACGCCTGGAACAGGAAGGCTGCAGGACATCTTCGACAGGCTGCTGCTCCAACTTCAGAAGGAGTTCTGAAGTACTTCCAAATCAGATAGAGATCTAATTTTTAGAGTGTAGATTTGTGAGGAGAAGATGTTTCAGGTCCTACTCAAGTGGATACCGATAGAGGTCAGGCGCTTGCGTGGCTACATCAGAACCTCGGACTGTACTGAGATCATCTACAGGGTAATCAGATTACCCTTGAGGTATGTCTATACTTCTCATACTTTTAGATTTAATTTTAGATTTTAAATATCAGATAATAAAATTAAATTTAACAGACATTAGATCTGAAATAGTGTAGGATAAAATTTTTAAATTATTCCACTCCAGATTTGATGAAATCTAGAAGATCCTATAAAGAAAAAAGGTGGTTTTTCCTTTATCTCCCACATTTAAGAATCTCTCATGATTCTCAAATTTTTTACTAACTTAAAGTTCTCACAGCGAATTACAAATATAAACTAGACTTTCGATATCCAATATCTAGATAGTAGTGTCATATATAGAGAAATTACAAGGTATTATCATATAAGCACCTTGACTAGCAACTAATTGCTCATTTCTCTTTAGCTTATTTGGGTCACAATCTGTCTGACTCGATTCAGCTTTAGACTTCTCAGCTAAATTGGGCTCAAGATCAATATTTAACTTCTAATACTGGCTATCGAAGTTGGGTCCAATAAGCTCATCACTGTCAAACAATGAGTGAAGCAACATGGTACTGGCCATTTCTGAAAAGAAAGAAAAAATATAGACCTAATTAGTATATGAATAAATTAAGTCTAAAGACATAAACTTTAGTCTAAAAGTTTTTTCACTATTTTATACGAATTGGCAGCCTCTATCTCCAATTCAAGAAATTACTTTAATTTTTTAGTGGGTACTAGAGTCCACACAGACTGCATACGGGCTTGAGTATGGCTCGGCCAACCCATGTGCATCTATAGATAGGTTCTCAATCAACTATTTCTTCAAATAATTTTTAGTAATTAGTTTCACCCCAGATTTTATTTCAGTAGGCTAAGGGTCTCCATTAAAAGTTTCGGTTAGATTCAACCATTAACATAAATCTACTCAATGGTTCTAACTAATGAATAATCGGCTCCAAATAATACAGCACAGTCATCATATAATGAATGATAATTCTATCATTCAGAAAAATATTAGACGCAAGGCATCTACAATGTCAATCTGAAATAATAGACCCATTACCATTCACCTTACTGGGAGGCTATGATCTAGTTATCTCCATAGCCAACTCATTTTATAGACCTAATAATTTAGAAGATTTGATTAACATAATTTAATAGAATTAAAGATACAGACTAGCTAATCATAATTCTTTCACTGACTTCATCAAGTCATATCAAGATGAACTAGAAATAAGTCGGTCAAACTGACAAGTCACAAATTCTCCCACTTACTTTACCAAGTCATGAAGAGGACTAAGATAAGTCGAACTAGGGGCACCTAAATCCATCACAACTGATTTTCTAGTAAGCATGGGTCAATCCTAATCATTAAGTGATCTGATCAAAATATAATTCACCATGTTGGTCAGGTAAGTGAGATCGATGAAAGAGATACATCATTAACTCATCAAAGACTCAATTCGATCAGCTTAAGATTTGGGTTCAACTACAGAGCTCAAGATCAAAGTCTATTTGTGTCTAATCAAAGGTATGGACTTAACCAACTACAACTATTGTATTGGCTATAAAGAAATCCTGATTTAATCTAATTCAATTTTTAGTTAGATATAATCAATTTCTCTGTTTAGTCCATTTAGTTCTTTGATTCTAAGCCTAGGATCTAGCTTAATTAGGAAGATCTGATCTAGCTAACCCATAAAGCCATCACTCCATATTTTATGCAAATGATATTAGATTTTTAATTCATAATTCTAGATCTAATGGGTTTAACTCAATTCTTAATTAAGTTTGAGATTGACATGGGCTAGAGTTCGATATTTGAAAATAGTTTCAAATTTTATAAAATATTTTTATAAGTAAATTTATGCACAAAATAATAGTCCTGAATGATTGAATCGGCTTTTCTCTGGATTGAGTCGACTCACCAAAGTGGGTCGACTAAGTTTTGAAACTTAGTCGGCTCACTATGGTGATACATAAATCAGAATTTTGAATATAGAAACTGAGTCAACTCAGCAAGAAACTAAGTTGACTCATCAAGATACTGGATCGACTTAAACAAGGATTGGGTCGATAGACTTTCGAATTGAGTTGACTCAAACAAGACTGAGTCGGCTCAGTTCTGCAGAACAACAATAGATTGCTAAATTTTTTCAGAATTATTTTGCATATTAATGATTAAAATAATTTTAATCATTAGATTAGATATCACTTCCTTTCGTTGTTCATCTTCATGGGTAAAAAGGGCACCTCTACATGTCATAGGAGAACCCCATCGAATGGAAGAAGAGGACCATAAAATTTTTTTTCCTCCTATGATCAGACAGCCATAGCAATCTATCCAATCCGACTACTATACTACTCAGATCATCTAATCTAATTAATTTAGATCTAAGCTAAATTATTTCAAATCTAATTATTATATTTTGATCATATCAAAATCAGATAATAAACATCACAAATAAACATCACATGCTTCAATTTAAAATCAAATTTTAAACTATATATATATATATATACATGTCATAAAGAACCTAGGGCTTTGATACCACTATTGAGAAGCATAGGAGTTTTATACATATATTTCAAAAATTTTGCAATGGAATAAAGCTAGATTAAATATTTTAATCTACAAACACATGCATAAGATCAGATCTTAAAACACCTATGGAAGGATCTATGACTTGATATAGTATGCATGAAAAATCTAAATTTAAAATCAACAAGTATATAAACAAATCTGCACAAGGAGTAGATCATATCTATTGCTACTAGGGTTTCGAACCCTATATTTGAGCGTGGATAGATGAACACAGTAACTAAAACTTATGGATCTGAGGCTCTGATGGTTGTTTGCAGTTGCACAAGGTATCTGACTTTTATGGATCGTCCACACAAAGTCTTTGAACCGATCAACCTTCTAGGGGAGTGCCAGCTCGCATAGATGGCTTCTGATGGCGGATCTGATTTGATCCTCTTCTTCGATCATCTCAGATCCTTCTGATGTCGAAGATGGATTAGAAGAGGTGCTAGATGGTAGAAAAAAAATTAGTGAAAAACTCTCTTCTCTTTTGTATTTTTTCTCATCCAAAAATCCTAAAACAGTTCTAGATCTCTCATCCAAAGAAGAGTTGGATCTCCTCCACTGCTCATGCCAAAACAATGCCTCCCACCCTAGATCCTCACACCCTTAAGAGAGGTTTAGCTCCTCTCTTTCTCAGCCCTCTCATGATGAAAATAGTAGGAAAATTATTGGCACACGAAAGATCACTTCTTTTATGGTTGCCAAACATAAGGTGAAGATGTTAGATAGGGATCAAATTAAGTTTGAATTTAAAACCATTTTGAATTCAAACTCTACCAAATTTGATCCTTACCCAAACCTATCCTTAGAAGGGCTAAACAAAAGGAGAAAGGCATGGAAAAGAATCAAAAAAACTTTTCTTTTATCGCATATCACAAGCGCCTTCACAAGGGCCAGTGGGTAGGATTAAATAGGGTCAGGAATTTAAGTCAAATTCAAACTCTTTTGAATTTAACCATTAACCATCCTATCCTATTCCCAATGGGTGACAAAGATAGAAGTTTGCTGGTGGTTTCTTATGCACAAATTGATTTTGTGTGTTGGGATATGACATAAGGAATTTTTTTCGGTGGCTTATGGGAGTTGAAAATCAAACCAAGTTTGAATTCAAGTTGGTTCTTCAATTTGATCTAAACCAAAATCCTTTTGGTTAGACCCAATTAAACCAAAGTGAACCTCATCCAATTAGGCTCCTAATTGACTCAATTAAATTTTAATCCAATCAAAAATTAATCAAACTCAAGTCCTGATCAAATCAGGACTCAATCTCCTATAACGATTAGGTCATCTCATAATCTAATCGGATAAGACCTAATTGAATCAATTCAATTAGACTTGATCCAGACTATAATGCTCAATCAAATTGAGCTAATCAACAATCTAATTATTGACTAATCTTCTTAAATTTTAGTAACACTTAGCAAACAATGTTATTGTAACTATTGCACAGGTTTAATCATCAATCATATTGACAATTTTATCCTCAGATGATTCTCAATCGTCGATCTGCCAATTAATTGAAGAGAAACTTCTAATGTGTATGATCCCATAGGTTTGAACTTAAGCTGATAGTATAGAAACAGATTTCTATACCAATCAAAGTGATCATCTAGCAATGGTATCCGACATCCGGATAGACTGAATGTATGCAAAGCAACACTCAAAACCTACTGACAAATGGTTATCATATAATTCATCCCTTTGACCCTTGATGCTCAGGATGACTTAGAGTTTAAACTATCAACACTTAATAATACAACCATTATGTGTCTCAACTTAATAAATCTTATGACTCTTCGCAAGGATTGCCCTAGTCAAGGTCTTACTAAATTAAAACACAAAGCATTCTCTTCAACTCCTTGGAGTGGTCAATCCCATCTTGACTCACGCACCAACTTTACAAGTATTTGACTGTGCTCAAAAATCTTCTAACTCTGAATTAAAAATTTAAATAGTCTGACATCAAAGCACAGTGAGTTTCTTATAAGTCATCATGGTAATCTCAGATCAGAGGGACACTTATACCCATATCTTTTTGGAGTAACTCTTGACAGTAAAGTACTCCAGAATTGGTCACATTCAAAAAAATGTACTCCTATATTTCACCTACATGCCATACCAACGTCTTCATGCTCGTTGATTAAGAGGACAACCAACTCATATGACACATAATGACCTACACTTGATATAATTATCATCCTTGTAATAAATATATCATTTGATCACGAGCAAGTTTAAGGACTAAATGATAAATCTTTTTTTATCGATCAAAATAGTCCTAAGGACTTCATCAAAATACAGAAGTTCATAAATGAAAATGTACAACTTATGATGAAAACTGTCAAATAATATTTTATTAATGATTAATTCATATACATTTATATCAATTAGCACAATTATTAACAGACTGACGATTGACTTTTAGACATAATTTTCAACAGAGCACATGTTGGAGAACCGCATGGGAACACATTCTGCTCAGCTCATCCATGAACAAGGAGCGCGGATTAGAGAACGTTAGGGGGGCATGAGGTCTACAAAATAAAAACTTTTATTGCTTATTTAATGAGAATTGCAACTCAAGGATAATAAATACGTAATTTTTCAGGGTTCCAGGATCGAAGAAACGAAGCTCTATCAAGTCGGTGAAGTCAATGCACCCCTGGTTGCACCACTTCATTGACACGGTATGGGCCTTTCTTCTACTCGGCTTGATCTAAAAAAGGTATGGCCGATCTACCCTCCAAAGATGGTATGGATGGCTCCTGCTATTGGTTGATCTCTGTTGAGGTCTTCTTGTCATGGAGGATCACCCTATGGGTTCTTTTGGATTCGTCATTCATCGACATAGCACCGAAGATGTCCCCATCAGATGAGTGCTTCTATCTCATCTTTGAGCTGCCAGCATTTCTCTGTATCATGCCCGTAGTCTCGGTGGTACCTATCATATTTTTCAGGATCCCTCGTTCACATCGGAGCAAACATCCTCTTTGGCTGAGGGAGCTCTTCTTGTCGTTCTATCTTCATCAGTATATGAGCTCGGGAGGTGTTCAATGAAGTGAAATAGTGAAACTTCCATGGAGGGATTCTAGATCGACGTTGTCTCGTAGGAGACCTAGCCTAATTTTATCAAGGTGGAGTCTGAGAGCGATGAGGTTTTTGCTCAATGCATCGATACTGCACATGTCAATCGTCTTTCTTCTTTCCTTGTTTAGTGTTTGGCCATGGTCTGCTGCCACGGTTCTCCCCTTGCTAGTCTCAGGCTTCCTCTACTTGAGCATATATCTCCATCTGCTCCAACATTGTGGTAAAATTCTTTGGATATTTTTTGTTGAGTGAGAAGAGGAGGTCATTTTGAAGAAGTCCAACCTTTAGTGTGGTCATTGTCATAGATTGGTCCAAGTTCTATACTTCCAAGATCGCAACATTCAAGCAATTGACATAGTCCTGAAGTGGCTCAATCTCCTACTACTTTATGTTGATGAGAAAGTCTGAGTTATGATCCTGCCGGTGACTGCTGACAAAGTGCACAACGAACATCCGAATTAGCTGATGAAAGGAGTCCACGGTGTCGAAAATTGTGTCCTAAAATCAATCGTGTGATGATTGAATTTTTTTTATAAATGAATTATTCATTGATAAATAAAAATTATTTTAGTATTATTCATCATAAAGTTGCACCTTCCTTATAGAACTCTTGTATTGTGATGAAGTCCTTAGAACTATGTTAGTAATCGATAAAGAGAGGATTTATCGTATAGTTCTTAAATATGTTTACGACCAAATGATACGTCATTATAGGACAATGATGTTTATCGAGTGGAGATCATTGTGTGCCATATGGGTTGGTTGTTCTATTAATCAAGGAGTATGGTGACACTAGTAGGCATACAGGTGAGATGTAGGAGTACATCATCACTGAACAAGTGACTCACCTGCTGAGCGCTCTACTATCAAGAGCTGCTCGTGAAGTATATGGATATAAATATTCTTTAGACCTAAGATTACCATAGTAACTTGCAAGCAACTCATTGTGCTTTGGTACCAGACTATCTAGATTTCTAATGCAGTAATGAAAAACTACTGGGTACAGTCCAACACTTGTGAAATCTGTGTGTGGATCAAGATGGGATTAACCTCTCTGAATTATAGAAGCTGATGTATCACTGTATTTTAATTTAATAAAATTTTAGTCAGGATAATCTATTAGATAAATTTAAAAGGTTGAAATACAATGTGGATGAAACACTCTAGGTTAACAGTTAACCTTTGATCATCCTAGAGCATTCAGGATCAAAGGGATGAATTATGAGGTAACCATATACATAGGTTCTGAAATATTTTCTTATGATTATTTGACCTATCTAAACATTGAGAACTATTGCTAGATGATATTTTTGATTAGTACAAGAATTGATTCCCATACTACCAGCTTAGTGTTTGAATCTATGAAGTCACGCACACAAGTCAGACGATGTAGGAAAGTATCCTATATTTATATATCCAATTAGAAAGTACTTGACTTGATTGAACATATAGACTAACTTCATTGAGAATTAAGTTATGGGTCAAATGAGATTGAAGAGTTGACTATGTCTAGCTAGCACTATACATGAGGTTCAGGTTCAATCTTGGGAATGAACAGTTTTTGATCTATGATCCAAGGAGCCTATGAGAAATTGAATTTAAGTACTAATTAATTTTAAATTAGATTTAAGTTAATTAGACTTAATTAAATTCAAAATTTTAAATTAGATTTGGTCCTAAATCTTAAATAGTTTAGGATTGACAGTCTTTTGAAATTATTTCGAATCAGCTTCGAATTGAATTCGAATTGATCCAGTTTTGAATGAAATCCTTAGAGTCCATTTTCACTGAGACTCTCTCACCTTTTTGGCTGACCAACACCTGGTATGGTGCTGGTTGTGGGCCGTCTCACATGGGTATGGGCGTGGGTGCAAAGTAGGCATCATATAAGGCGCCAATCCTTTCTCATGTAGGAATCTTTTTTTGATAAGTTATGGACTGATTCAAAGCTTGTTTGAATTAAGAGTCATATTCTTATTGGGTCATGAGAATTATCTATAAATAGAGAGGATCTCTACTTATGGATATATAGCAATAAAAGTGTGAGAAAAGAAAGAAAGAGAGAGAGAGAGGCATGAGACATTGTGGGTGTCCCATCCTTGACGTGTCTACCACCTTGCCGCCCCTCTTCTCCTAGCCGTGGGTCCTCTTTGGGCATCCTCTTTGCTGATGTGAGGCATCACACCAGTATTTCTCTTTCCTCCCTTGGTGGTCTTGTGAAGTGCTTCAATCCGAAGCTTCATCCCACTTTCCTGTGAAGCTTGACGTGCATGCGAAGTTAAGGGCCTGCAGATCCAGACCTATGCAAAGATTTGAATTCAGATTTTGAAGATTTGATCTCTATTCTACTGTAATTCAGAAAAAAAATTAATCTTTATTTAGTTACATATGTAAAAAACTTTTAGATGCAACCCTAATTATCCGCTAGAAATAGGCTTTCTTTTTCTTCAATTAGTATCAGAGCCAGGCTTTGATACATGGATGCATAATCAAATTTTTTTGAATTATTTATATATTATATATAATTAAAATTTTATGTTAAATATTAAATCTAATTTAAATATATTTAAATAAAATTTATAATCTAATTTTGATTGGATTATATGAACCTAATCAATGGTTGATTAAGATTGTTATAAGTTTGTTATAACAGAATTTTATTATTGCTAAATTTTATTGAAATAACAATCTGATTTAAAATTTATTTTAAATTTATTTTAATAAAATTTTAATATTATTATTTTAATTATAAAGTTAGACTTATTTTAGATCTGAATTGAATCTGTTTTAATAGATTTTTAGATCTAAATTCTAACAAAATTCCGCACTACATCAAAATATATTTAACCAAAAAATTAATCCTTATGCATTCATATTTGCATCTAATTAATTTTCTATATGATATCAAATTTAAAATTGATATTTTATAATCAGTATAAGATATATTTCAGATCTGATATGATGTATATGATGCATCAAATCTAATTATATTAGATGAAGAACATGATTGACAAGATCAAGGACATGTTCATGGTATAAATTATTTTATCAAAATTGCATATTGATGTGATTGCATATGAAATTAGATTTTAGATCTTAGTAGCCTAGTACTCAAATTGATGAGATCACCAGACCATCCGGTCATAAGAGATCGAAAGAATTAATTTTTCTCTCTTGTCCATTCGATGGATTCTCCTATGACGTATAGGGGTGTCATTGAGATCCAATTTCATGAAGAAGAAAAATGAATAGATTCTTATGAATTATTTTGATCATAAATATATTTAGATTAGATCTAAAGTATTTATGATAAAATAAATTCAGATATAAAATTATTTAAAAATTTGAATAGTATGTTATATTAGATGTAATTAGTATTGATCTAAAAGTTGTTATGATGCATGTGACATATGTATGTGACATATGTCCTGCAGCCTTCCTGTTCCAGGCATCACCACGCCTTGGACCTTTGCCAGATGGACGTCCAACTCCTTGGATGTGAAGAGGGGAGAGAGGAGAGTAGGGAGGATGTGGAGAAGAGGAGAGGATTCTCATTTTGGCTGGATATTGGGCAGAAACTCACAAACCCTAGGCACAGACAGAGATTTTATAGACCCTGGATGCTGCGCAGTGCCACATCATTCGATCAATTAAAAAATTTTATTTAATCTAAAAAAATTTTAATTGGTAGAGTGATGTCATTTGATCACATCAGATAAGAACCCCCACCCTCTCTCCTATGTTGGCGCCAACTTTGGATAAGCACAAGCAAGGTGGCACCAAAGAGTCCATGTTTATCGGGACTCTTTCATTCTTATCCATTTGGGGCGCCCACTTTAATCTAATTGGGCTCACACTATAATCTGATTATGGCATCCAATTTGATATGGTTTAGGCATGTGGACACTCCATAAAAATTCTTCAATGAGCTCTCTTCAGTTTAAGACCCATATGTCAACATTTGACAGATGTCCTAAAATGAAATTGACAGGTGATAGGAATTAGCAGGTGCTTGTCTTAAATTCATCTCATGAATTAAGACAAGCCTTTTCTTAGCTGAACAAGCTTCATTTAGATTGAGAGAAATCTTTTCAAAGTTTTTTGGATGAGTCAAATCATATTTGGCTCAGTAGAGACAGAAAAGATTACACGAGGAGAAAGTTAGGCTCAATCGAGTGCTAGCACGATTTCCTTGAACCTAATTGGATCTAATCCAAATCAATTGAGTTAGCCCAATTGATGACATCCAGACCCTAACCCTTGTTTGTGTGACCCAGTTAGGTTCAATTCCATATGATAATGAGACATGTCGTGATCACATCATCGACATCATCGAAACTCCTTTCAATGGATCAGAACTCTTCTGATTCAGACAATTAGAATGATCGATCATCAAGGTCATTCTAATTACTCCCAAAATTCATCAGTAACACCTAGCAGTATATGGTGGTAACCTATAAGAACTGAAGATGAACCTCTCTGTGCAGCTACCTGTGTGATTGAGTTCCTCTATCATGAGTTCTGACTGAATTAGGGTTAAGGTGAACTTGTCAAAACCAACATCAGTCATATGAGTAAATCGATCGATTCGAGTCTGATGTGAAACCCCAATGGGAAACTCCTTTTCCATTATTTTACTTTGCCATGGCCATGGGCTTAAGGACTCAATCTTTCGATCATCATAGGACTACTCCTCTCATCTACCGAGGTTGATAGATCCCATCTTGATGCGACCTAGTTCCTACAATGAATATGTTATAGCCAACATACACATCAGTATTTTGAATGGCTAGAAAATCGAGTTATGGTGTAGTCAAACTATAACACACTCAAGGTGAACTATCGATGCACCTCAGGTCAAAGAACTAGACACACAACTGCAGCATCGAGCTAGTCATCGATGAGAAGGTAGACTTCCTTATAACTGCTCGAGGTGATCACGCTCAGTACTCTCATTCTCAACGAATACCTATACTCTCGCTCCGATGTCTCCACACCGTAGACTCAAGACACATCTATCCTAAGGAAGCGATCGTACACCAACCTTTCGGATCGATCACCATCCTCGTGATGATCCTATGGTCAGGAGCTGTTTATGAGTTAGTTATGTAAATTCATGCCTTAAATTTTCAACTCTTAAAAATATGAATTGACATTCCTACTAACTCAAAGGATGTATCACAGACACAATGTACACAATGTGATAGAAGAATAACCCATTTATTGATTTATAGTCAAAATTATAAATTTGTCCTTAGATTTGTACAGGAATGTGTCGGTCAATCTGGCATCTAGGGCACACATCTAACAAACTCTCACTTGACCTAATGCCAATTGGCTACATATCTAAGTCCCATCTTCTCAAGGTGGGCTTCGATCTTTTGCTGGCCCAATGGCTTAGTCAGTGGGTCTGCCACATTATCTGTGGAGTCGACTCTCTTGACCTCGACATAACCCTTTTCGAGGTAATCACGAATCAGATGGAATCGCCGCTCGATGTGCTTGGACTTCTGATGAGACCTTGGCTCCTCAGCTAGGGCTATAGTGCCATTATTATCGCAGTAAAGAGGTATGACATCCGATGACATCACTCCAAGCTCTGCGACAAACTTCTTATACCAGAATGCCTCCTTCGCAGCTTTCGATGCAGCAATGTACTCTGCCTCCATGGTGGAATCAGCAATCACTGTCTGTTTGGAACTTTTTCAGCTAACTGCATCACCATTGCAAATGAACAGACTTTCAGATGTCGACTTTCGATCATCTATATCAGACATAAAGTTTGAGTTTGTATATCCCTGAATCTAGAGTTCTCCATTCCCAAAGACTAGAAACATATCCTTAGTCTTCTCAAGTACTTAAGGATACATTTCACAGAAGTCCAGTGCTCTTCGCCTGGATTCGACTGATATCTGCTTGTGACACTCACAGCATGAGCTATATCAGGTCGTGTACATAGCATGGCATACATGAGGCTCCCTATAGCCAAAGCATAAGGGATCTTGCTCATGTGTTCAATTTTCTTAGGTGAGCTAGGGCACATCTTCTTGGAGAAATGAATGTCATGTCTAAAAGATAATAAACCTCTTTTGGAGTTTTCCATGCTAAACCTTTTTAGCACCTCCTCTATGTACATCTTCTGTGAAAGTCCGAGCATCCTATTTGGTCTATCTCTATAGACCTTAATACCCAGTATAAAGGATGCCTCTCTTAGATCTTTCATAGAGAACTCCTTAGACAACTATACTTTGACTGAGGTCAACATGAGAATGTTATTTTCAATTAGGAGGATGTCATCTACGTACAATACGAGGAAGACAACTGCGCTCTCACTGACCTTTTTGAACACACATGGTTCCTCCTCGTTCTTAATGAAACCAAATATTTTGATGACATTATTGAAACGAGTATTCCAACTTCGAGATGCTTGCTTAAGTCCATAAATGGACCTTTGCAGCTTGCAGATCCTATGATCATCATCACTGGATGTGAAATCAAGTGACTGTTCTATATAGATATCTTCCTCAAGATGTCCATTTAAGAATACCGTTTTCACATCCATCTGTCATATTTTATAATCAAAATAGGCTGCAACAGCAAGCAATGTGCGGATGGATTTTAGCATGGCTACGGGCAAGAAGGTATCCTGATTGTCAATGCCTTCGCGCTGACTATAACTTTTCACTACGAGCCTAGCCTTGAATGTCTCCACATTTCCATCTGCATCTATCTTTCTCTTAAAGATCCATTTACACCCAATAGGTACAATACCTTTAGGTGGATCTACCAAGGTCCAGACTTGATTTGAGTGCATCGAGATAATTTCAGATCTCATTGCCTCTAACCATTTCTCGGAGTCGATATCTGATATCACCTCGTCATAGATCTTGGGATCATCACCATGAACCCCATTTCCTGTGAGGAATATTTTCTCTACATCCTCTTGTATGGTACCTAAGTATCTTTCAGGAGGATAAAAAATCCTAGTCGATCAACGAGGTAGAAGAGGTTGTGTTAGGACTGGTTCTGATTGATTTGGTTCCTCAGATTCTTTAGCTCATTGCTCTTGGGAGACATTCTCCTTGAGCTTAATTATTCTTTTGATGCCACCATCTTGAATAAACTATTTTTCAAGAAAAATAGTATTTCGACTCACAATCACATTGTGATCTTTCAAAATATAAAAATAATATCCTAATGACTCTTTAAGATATCCTATGAATCGAGCTCTAAAAGATCTGAACTCTAACTTGTCCGCCTGTTGTCTCTTGACATGAGCCGAACAACCCTAAATTCTGAGATGATTCAGACTTGGCTTTTTACCATGCCATATCTCATATGGTGTGGTAGGAACGGTTTTAGAGGGAACCCTATTCAATACATAAATTGCTGTCATGAGACAATATCTCCAAAAAATTCAGGGTGGTCCGTGAAGCTCATCATGGAACGGACCATATCTAATAGGGTCCAGTTTCTCTGTTCTGAAACTCCGTTGAGTTGAGGCATTTCAGGTGGAGTCCATTGAGAGACTATATCATTATTCTTAAGATAATCTAGAAACTTCCAACTAAGGTATTCACCTCCTCGATCTGATCGAAGAACCTTAATGGGCTTTCCTGTTTATTTTCTACCTCATGTCTGAATTCTTTGAACCTTTCAAAAGCTTCAGACTTGTGTTTCATTAGAAATACATATCCGTACCTGGATATATCATCGATAAAAGTAATGAAGTAGACGTAGTTGCCTCTAACCGGCACATCAAATGGACCGCACACATCCGTATGTACTAGGGCAAGTAGGTCTGTGGCCCTTTCCCCATGTCCCACAAAAGGAAGCTTGGTCATTTTGCCTTGAAGGCATAATTCATAAACTGGATATGACTCGAAAGTCAACGAACTCAATAGCTTGGATTTCTTCAATTTGTTAACCCTGTCTTCCGTTATATGACCTAGCCTTAGGTGCCACAGATACCTATCATTTAGACTATCTCTAGGCCTTTTAATTCCTATGACATTCCCATTTTGCCCGATATTAAATACAGATACATCAATATGTAGCTGATAGAGATCGTTAATAAGAAAACCATCTGCAACTTTATTATTTTTATAAAAAATATTATAATTGTCCTTATAAAAGCTAATCACATAGCCTTCTTGTGCTAAACATGAAACAGAAATTAAATTTCTACTTGCTGCAGGCACATAATAACAGTCTCTTAAAACTAAATCTAATCCTAACGACAATCGCAGAGGATAGGTTTCCACGACCACAGCAGTAACTCTTGTTCCATTCCCGATGCATAGGATCATCTCCCCATCCCTCAGCCTCCTGCTCTCCTCAAGACCTTGCACAGAAGTGCACAAATGAGCACTAGAACCAGAGTCAAGCACCCAACTAGATGCAAAAGAAACCGTAAGATTAGATTCTAAAATGAGCATACCTCCAGAAGGACCATCCTTCTTGTTCTTCAGGGTGGCCAGGTACTGAGGATAGTTCTGCTTCCAATGACCGTCTGATTGGCAGTGGAAATATTTTTCTTTATCAGCAGCCTTCTTCTTCAGTTCTGTCTTCTTCTTCTTGCCATTCACTTTCTACTTCTTCGCAGACTTCTTTTTCTTTTCAAAAGATTTTCTCTTGGAAGAAGTCCGCTCCACAGTAAGAACTGAGCCTTTTGAACCCTTCATGGAAAGCTCAGCCATAACCAGCATGTTCATTAACTCGGCCAAGGTACACTGCATCTTATGCATATGGAAGTTCATGATGAACTGACCATATGCATCGGACAAGGACTGAAGAATCACATCAATCTGAAAATCCTTATCTAAGATGATACCGAGCTTCTCAAGATCCTCAAGATCTTTGATTATTGTCAAACAATGATCTTGGACTGACTATCTATCACGCATCTTGGCCTTAAAAAATCTTTGACAGACTTGATACTTGGCCGCGTGACTCTGTTCACCAAACAACTCTTGCAGGTTAGCCAACATTTGGCAGGTAGTCAAAATATTTTCATGTTGGCGCTGTAAGTCATCAGACATTGCACCCAACATGTAGTACCTTGTTTTGTTATCATCATCCGTCCATTTTTTCAGAGACGCTCTCTGTTCAGCAGTCGAACATGCTGGCATGGCAGGTGGGTCCTGGTCCAAGACATGAGTCAATTTTTTGAAACCCAGAATAATTCTGTAGTTCCTTAACCAGTCCTTGAAATTGAGTCTAGTCAATCTGTGGGTGTCTAGTATTTTGGTCAGGAGGTTTAAGGCGGACATGTTTCCTGTAGAGAGTCGAAAGTTTCTAGTTAGATTTTATAATCAGACTTAACCAATTTATTTAGAAGTTTCATTTTTAAACAAATTAGGCTCTCACTATTTTTTTAGATCCCTACACTCCCTTGGTAGAGATGTGAAAATCTTCGTGATCAGTGATTTCTAGTGGGTGGTACAGTCTCACCGACTGGCTCATCACCTCACCTAACAGTTATTGATGATGGGTCAACCAATGAGTGGACAACTCTTGTCCAATGATTCTCTAATCATGATGCACCCAAAACTTGGTCTCTAATTCATGAAGCTCACCGTATCTGAAATATTGCTCCAATCCTTAGTTAAGCCAAACCCACCATTTGCACGAACTAGATCCTGATTGGATCCCTCACCGTATCTAAAATATTGAGCCCAACCCATCCTCTAATCCATAGCATACAATGCCTAATGGACAATGATT